>NC_061508.1:328605767-328816566 GCF_022539505.1 Lolium rigidum | reverse complement strand
AATCACATACGTGCCGGCCCGCAAAATCCTAAAGCGCCTTTTACGCCGGCATATAAACAGCAACTAAACGGGCTGGCCCACTTACTTATTGGGCCAGCCCACTTGATTTACTGTGGACCCCGCACTTTTATTGGTCCGGCCCACTTGCTTTAAGGTGGACCCCACCGACTAATGGGCCGGCCCACTACCTAGTTGGGCCAGCCCAATTGCTTTTGTGGTGGTCCCCACATACTAAATGGGCCGGCCCTTTAAGACGAAAGTGGGACCCACCTGTGTTTTTGGCCCGGCCCACTAGCGTGTTGGGCCGGCCCACTTGCTATATGGTGGACCCCACATACTAAATGGGCCTGCCCTTTGACAGGAAAGTGGGACCCACTCGTGCTTTTGGCCCGACCCACTAGCGTGTTGGGCCGGCCCACTTGCTATATGGTGGACCCCACATACTAAATGGGCCGGCCCTTTGACAGAAAGTGGGACCCACCGTAGCTTTTGGCCCGCCCACTAGCGTGTTGGGCCGGCCCACTTGCTATACTGTGGACCCCACATACTAAATGGGCCGCCCTTTAACCGGAAAGTGGGACCCACCGAGTGTTTTGGCCCGCCCACTATCTTGTTGGGCCGGCCCACTTGCTATATGGTGGACCCCACATACTAAATGGGCCGGCCCTTTAACCGGAAAGTGGGACCCACTCGTGTTTTTGGCCCGGCCCACTATCTTGTTGGGCCGGCCCACTTGCTATATGGTGGACCCCACATACTAAATGGGCTGGCCCTTTAACAGGAAAGTGGGACCCACCCGTTCTTTTGGCCTGGCCCACTGGATTGTTGGGCCAGCCCATTTGATCTAATGTGGACCCCACGTACTAAATGGGCCGGCCCGATAGCAGGAAAGTGGGACCCACATGCTAATTGGGCCGGCCCACTAACTTTTTGGGCCGGCCCAGTTGCTTTAATGTGGACCCCACTTTGTAAATGGGCCGGCCCGATAACAGGAAGTGGGTCCCACATGTCTTGTGGGCCGGCCCTTTTGCCCGTTGACCTGGTCAAACGAGTGCATTCGGCCCGGCCCACATGCTTAGTGGGCCGGCCCATTAAAGTTTTGACCGATCAACCTTAGAGGTTAGGCCCGGCCCACGTAACTAATGGACCAGCCTCAGCTATATAGTTGACCGGTCAAACTAAGTCAGCCGGCCCGGCCCGCAAACTTAATGGGCCGGCCCGCTTAAGACGTGGCGAGCCTCGTGTGGGCCTACCATCTACCACGGGGTTTCAGCCGGTTAACGCCGTTAACCGCGCTAACGGCGTCGCCACGTGTCGCTTGCATGACGTCGGCAGTCAACGGGCTCCCGAAACACTTGCGCAACGGTCCGATTTTCCGTGGCGGAAGGGCGCCCAAGCGCGACGGACCGAAAAAATCGTCGTAGGACTTTGCCTGACGCAGTTTCGACAACAGAACCCATATCGTCGGGTTAGGCCCATAGGCGATGAAAAATGCCCCTTAGTTGACGATTTTGGGACGTTGTCTATCAGAACTTTTCTTGTAGTGGATGGTATTGATGTGATCTATTCCTCCTACATAGTGTGAAGGTGACAGTGTGCATGCTATGTTAGTACTTGGTTTAGTTGTGTTGATCTGTCATGCACTCTAAGGTTATTTAAATATGAACATTGAATATTGTGGAGCTTGTTAACTCCGGCATTGAGGGTTCGTGTAATCCTACGCAATTAGTGGTGTTCATCATCCAACAAGAGAGTGTAGAGTATGCATTTATCTATTCTGTTATGTGATCAAAGTTGAGAGTGTCCACTAGTGAAAGTCTAATCCCTAGGCCTTGTTCCTAAATATCGCTATCGCTTGCTTGTTTACTTGTTTCTTGCGTTACGCTACTACTGCTGCGTTACTACTGCTCATATTTATTCATACCACCTGTATTTCACTATCTCTTCGCCGAACTAGTGCACCTATTAGGTGTGTTGGGGACACAAGAGACTTCTTGATTTGTGGTTGCAGGGTAGCATGAGAGGGATATCTTTGACCTCTTCCTCCCTGAGTTCGATAAACCTTGGGTGATCCACTTAAGGGAAAACTTGCTGCTGTTCTACAAACCTCTGCTCTTGGAGGCCCAACAACTGTCTACAAGAATAGAAGCACCCGTAGACATCAAGCTATTTTCACGGCGCCGTTGCCGGGGAGGAAAGGTAAAAGGTACTCACACTCCGGATCTCGGCTACTAAGCTATTTTCGCCGTTGTAAGTACTCGAAGCTATTTCCTTTAGATCCTGCAATTGCATCTTTTTGTTTCTTGTTTACACTAGTTAGGCATAATGGACAACAATGAGCTTCTTATTCTATTTCCTGATTTAAGACATGGATGGTTTGATGCGAAAATTAAAAAACCTATGGAACATATTAGTATGAACGCTTTGAACACCATTGTTGCTAATGATATGGAAAATTCTAAGCTTGGGGAAGCTGGCTTTGATGAGCATGATATTTTTAGTCCCCCAAGCATTGAGGAGAAAATTTACTTTGATGATACTTTGCCTCCTATTTATGATGATTATAATGATATTGGTCTTTTAGTACCGCCTGTTATGGAGGATAAATTTGATTATGATTACAATATGCCTCCTATATTTGATGATGAGAATAATAATGATAGCTACTTTGTTGAATTTGCTCCCACTACAACTAATAAAATTGATTATGCCTATGTGGAGAGTAATAATTTTATGCATGAGACTCATGATAAGAATGCTTTATGTGATAGTTATATTGTTGAGTTTGCTCATGTTTCTACTGAAACTTATTATGAGAGAGGAAAATATGGTTGTAGAAATTTTCATGTTACTAAAATGCCTCTCTATGTGCTTGAAATTTTTGAAGCTACACTTGTTTTATCTTCCTATGCTTGTCACTTTGCTCTTCATGAACTTGTTTATTTACAAGATTCCTATGCATAGGAAGCATGTTAGACTTAAATGTGTTTTGAATTTGCCTCTTGATGCTCTCTTTTGCTTCAAATACTATTTCTTGCGAGTGCATCATTAAAACTGCTGAGCCCATCTTAATGGCTATAAAGAAAGAACTTCTTGGGAGATAACCCATGTGTTTATTTTGCTACAGTACCTCTATTTTATATTTGTGTCTTGGAACTTGTTACTACTGTAGCAACCTCTCCTTATCTTAGTTTTGTTGCATTGTTGAGCCAAGTAAAGTCTTTGATAGTAAGGTTCATACTAGATTTGGATTACTGCGCAGAAACAGATTTCTTGCTGTCACGAATCTGGGCCTAATTCTCTGTAGGTAACTCAGAAAATTATGCCAATTTACGTGAGTGATCCTCAGATATGTACGCAAATTTCATTCAATTTGGGCATTTTCATCTGAGCAAGTCTGGTGCCATTTTAAAATTCGTCTTTACGGACTGTTACTGTTTTGACAGATTCTGCCTTTTATTTCGCATTGCTTCTTTCGCTGTGTTGGGTGGATTTCTTTGTTCCATTACCTTCCAGTAGCTTTGGGCAATGTCCAGAAGTGTTAAGAATGATTGTGTCACCTCTGAACATGTGAATTTTTGATTATGCACTAACCCTCTAATGAGTTTGTTTCGAGTTTGGTGTGGAGGAAGTTTTCAAGGGTCAAGAGAGGAGGATGATATACTATGATCAAGAAGAGTGAACAGTCTAAGCTTGGGGATGCCCCCGTGGTTCATCCCTGCATATTTTAAGAAGACTCAAGCGTCTAAGCTTGGGGATGCCCAAGGCATCCCCTTCTTCATCGACAAATTATCAGGTTCCTCCCCTGAAACTATATTTTTATTCCATCACATCTTATGTACTTTGCTTGGAGCGTCGGTTTGTTTTTGTTTTTGTTTTTGTTTGAATAAAATGGATCCTAGTATTCATTGTGTGGGAGAGAGACACGCTCCGCTGTTGCTTATGGACAAATATGTCCTTTGGCTTTACTCATAGTATTCATGGCGAAGGTTGAATCTTCTTCGTTAAATTGTTATATGGTTGGAATTGGGAAATGCTACATGTAGTAATTCTAAAATGTCTTGAATAATTTGATACTTGGCAATTGTTGTGCTCATGTTTAAGCTCTTGCATCATATACTTTGCACCCATTAATGAAGAAACACATAGAGCTTGCTAATTTGGTTTGCATATTTGGTCTCTCTAAAGTCTAGATAATATCTAGTATTGAGTTTTGAACAACAAGGAAGACGGTGTAGAGTCTTATAATGTTTATAATATGTCTTTTATGTGAGTTTTGCTGCACCGTTTATCCTTGTGTTTGTTTCAAATAACCTTGCTAGCCTAAACCTTGTATCGAGAGGGAATACTTCTCATGCATCCAAAATCCTTGAGCCAACCACTATGCCATTTGTGTCCACCATACCTACCTACTACATGGTATTTCTCCGCCATTCCAAAGTAAATTGCTTGAGTGCTACCTTTAAAATTCCATCATTCGCCTTTCAATATATAGCTCATGGGACAAATAGCTTAAAAACTATTGTGGTATTGAATATGTACTTATGCACTTTATCTCTTATTAAGTTGTTTGTTGTGCGATAACCATGCTCCTGGGGACGCCATCAACTACTCTTTGTTGAATATCATGTGAGTTGCTATGCATGTCCGTCTTGTCTGAAGTAAGAGAGATCTACCACCTTAATGGTTGGAGCATGCATATTGTTAGAGAAGAACATTGGGCCGCTAACTAAAGCCATGAATCATGGTGGAAGTTTCAGTTTTGGACATATATCCTCAATCTCATACGAGAACATTAATTGTTGCTACATGCTTATGCATAAAAGAGGAGTCCATTATCTGTTGTCTATGTTGTCCCGGTATGGATGTCTAAGTTGAGAATAATCAAAAGCGAGAAATCCAATGCGAACTTTCTCCTTAGACCTTTGTACAGGCGGCATAGAGGTACCCCTTTGTGACACTTGGTTAAAATATGTGCATTGCAATGATAATCCTGGTAATCCAAGCTAATTAGGACAAGGTGCGGGCACTATTAGTATACTATGCATGAGGCTTGCAACTTGTAAGATATAATTTACATGATACATATGCTTTATTACTACCGTTGACAAAATTGTTTCATGTTTTCAAAATAAAAGCTCTAGCACAAATATAGCAATCGATGCTTTCCTCTTTGAAGGACCTTTCTTTTACTTTTATGTTGAGTCAGTTCACCTATCTCTCTCCACCTCAAGAAGCAAACACTTGTGTGAATTGTGCATTGATTCCTACATACTTGCATATTGCACTTGTTATATTACTTTACATTGACAATATCCATGAGATATACATGTTATAAGTTGAAAGCAACCGCTGAAACTTAATCTTCCTTTGTGTTGCTTCAATACCTTTACTATGAATTTATTGCTTTATGAGTTAACTCTTATGCAAGACTTATTGATGCTTGTCTTGAAGTGCTATTCATGAAAAGTCTTTGCTTTATGATTCATTTGTTTACTCATGTCATTACCATTGTTTTGATCGCTGCATTCATTACATATGCTTACAATAGTATGATCAAGGTTATGATGGCATGTCACTCCAGAAATTATCTTTGTTATCGTTTACCTGCTCGGGACGAGCAGGAACTAAGCTTGGGGATGCTGATACGTTTCCGATGTATCGATAATTTCTTATGTTCCATGCCACATTATTGATGATATCTACATGTTTTATACACACTTTATGTCATTATTATGCGTTTTCCGGAACTAACCTATTGACGAGATGCCGAAGGGCCAGTTCTTTGTTTTATGCTGTTTTTGGTTCCAGAAATCCTAGTAAGGAAATATTCTCGGAATCGGACGAAATCAACGCCCAGCATCCTATTTTTCCACGGAGCTTCCAGAACACCCGAGAGCCGCCAGAGGAGGGCCCTGTGGGCCCTAGACGACAGGGTGGCGCGGCCAGGGCCTGGGCCGCGCCCCCCTAGCGTGTCACCGCCTCGTCGCCCCTCCGACTCCGCCTCTTCGCCTATAAAAAGGTCCCTGACCTAAAACCTCGAGACGAAAAAGCCACGGTACGAGAAACCTTCCAGAGCCGCCGCCATCGCGAAGCCAAGATGCGGGGGACGGGAGTCTCTATTCCGGCACGCCGCCGGGACGGGGAAGTGCCCCGGAAGGCTTCTCCATCGACACCACCGCCATCTTCATCAACGCTGTTGTCTCCCATGAGGAGGGAGTAGTTCTCCATCGAGGCTCGGGGGCATGTACCGGTAGCTATGTGGTTAATCTCTCTCCTATGTGCTTCAATACAATAATCTCATGAGCTGCCTTACATGATTGAGATTCATATGATGATGCTTGTAATCTAGATGTCATTATGCTAGTCAAGTGGGTTTTACTTATGTGATCTCCGGAGACTCCTTGTCCCACGTGTGTAAAGGTGACGAGTGTGTGCACCGTGTGGGTCTCTTAGGCTATATTTCACGAGAATACTTATTCAACTGTTATGAATGGCATAGTGAAGTGCTTATTTATATCTCTTTATGATTGCAATGTGTTTTGTATCACAATTTATCCATGTGCTACTCTAGTGATGTTATTAAAGTAGTTTATTCCTCCTGCACGGTGTAATGGTGACGGTGTGTGCATCCGTGTCGGTACTTGGCGTAGGCTATGATTATGATCTCTTGTAGATTATGAAGTTAACTATTGCTATGATGGTATTGATGTGATCTATTCCTCCTACATAGTGTGAAGGTGACGAGTGTGCATGCTATGTTAGTACTTGGTTTAGTTGTGTTGATCTGTCATGCACTCTAAGGTTATTTAAATATGAACATTGAATATTGTGGAGCTTGTTAACTCCGGCATTGAGGGTTCGTGTAATCCTACGCAATTAGTGGCGTTCATCATCCAACAAGAGAGTGTAGAGTATGCATTTATCTATTACTGTTATGTGATCAAAGTTGAGAGTGTCCACTAGTGAAAGTCTAATCCCTAGGCCTTGTTCCTAAATACTGCTATCGCTTGCTTGTTTCTTGTTTTCTTTGCGTTACTACTGCTGCGTTACTACTTGCTCATATTTATTCATACCACCTGTATTTCACTATCTCTTCGCCGAACTAGTGCACCTATTAGGTGTGTTGGGGACACAAGAGACTTCTTGCTTAGTGGTTGCAGGGTTGCATGAGAGGGATATCTTTGACCTCTTCCTCCCTGAGTTCGATAAACCTTGGGTGATCCACTTAAGGGAAAACTTGCTGCTGTTCTAAAAACCTCTGCTCTTGGAGGCCCAACACTGTCTACAAGAATAGAAGCACCCGTAGACATCACGCCTTCATATCAACAACTTTGATGTTGTGCTTTGTACAGAAAAGATGTTACCTTAATGAGGAAACCATCCCATCCGGGATCAGACCTCAAGCCTGCTAAGTGATACTTCGTATTGTCAAGTAGCTGAATAGCATGAACAATATCTTGGTCTTTTGTTTGCAAAGCTCTGCTCAAGTCATCTGTGTATCCAAATATTTCTTGCAACAAGTGTGTCATGAAAACAAACTCAAATGACAAAATCGATGTCTCCACTGATAGAGCAGCTTGAGCCTCCGCACCATGGTACTCTTTTCCAATCTTCTTTAGGACTCCATTTATTGCAACATATAGAGAGAGGACACAGTTCACTGTCCTGAAGTGAGAGCCCCAACGGGTATCACATGGCCTTCCCAAACCCATTTCCTGATTTTGCCCAGTCCGTGTTTGTACTTCTTCCAAATCCAATGCATCAATCAGTTCCTCCTTGAGCAATCTGAAGCATCCTCATCTTTTTGCAAGACATGCCAAGAGCAGTTAACAAGTGTGCAAGCTGCTGAAAGAACCAAGTACAATCTTCAATCTCCTTAGCAACAACTACAAGAGTTAGTTGTAGTTGATGGGAAAAGAAGTGCACATAATAGGTTGAAGGAGACTCATCCATAATTAGTTTTTTCAGACCATTGGCATTACCTTTCATGTTGCTAGCTCCGTCATATCCTTGCCCACGGGCCATGGCAAATGTCAAGTTGTACTCCATAAGCATTTCTTGAATTGCAGCTTTAAGTGTCAAAGAGGTAGTGTACTCAACATGAGCAAGACTAAGTAATCTTACAACTGCCCTTCCTTTCTTATCAACATAGCGCAAGCAAACAACCAACTGCTCATTCTGATACACATCACTAGATTCATCTGCAAGTATTGCAAACTGACCACCATCAAGTTCTTCAATGAGTAGTTTAGTAGTCTCCCGCGCACAACATTTGATCAGCTCATGTTGTATGTGGTGAGTCATCCTGCTCGGATTGATGCTCTTGGTGTACAAAACATATCAAATTTCTCCTGAGCTTCAGCATGAGCACTACCAACACCACCTTCATGTCTCACCAATCTAGTTCCAGTTCCTAAAACCATCCTTCACAAATGAATCTCCACCGGAACATTTTGTTTTATCCTTGAACAAATAGCAAACAAAGCAGAAGGCAGCATTCTTTTCCAGACTATACTCAATCCATGGAAATCCTGCAAACCAACCATGGCAAAAGCGGCGATCTTTTCCACTCTTTACTGTGACAAAAAACTTGTGATTCTTTGGTTGGAATGGCCCCATCTCAATGTATCTCCTTCTTACTCTATCTTGATCATTGACATCATATCTTGACATGGGAATCCGCTTGCCAGGGTCATGTTTGAGGGCCTGCAAATCTGCATGTGTTGCTTCATCATCTTCATCAGTTGACAAATCATCTTCCACGATTGGGGCTGCATTTCCGACACCATTGTCCGGTTCACGTTCTTCATCTGCTGTTTGCACTAGCGCCAACTGAAGATTGTTCTGAACCTCATCATGAGAAGCACTTGATTCAACAACAATCTGATTTTGGTGTGGATGTTTCATCTATCTTCTTTGCTTTTGAAGCTTTATTCCACATTGCATATATGCTACTTCCAGCAAGCCCAGCATCATTCTTTTTCTTCATCTACATAACAACCAAAACAATGGAAAATTTGAGATATGAACAAATGGCCTACTCTGATTTTTTATCTACTAATTTTAGTGCTAGTTTAGTAATCTACTGCTCTTCTAAATGCCTAAAATACCAATTTGGTGCAAGTAATTTCGAATTTAATAGACAACTATGAACATCTAAATCCTAAATCGAAATGGGGAAGATGCAAGAGAGGAGAGGATTCGTATCTGCGAGGGCGCGAGGCTTCGAGTCGCCGAGACACCGAGTCCTCCTGGCCGGCGTGGCTGTAGCCCGCAGGTCGCCGGTGAGGCGGTCGCCGCCGGTCGCCCTGCTCGGCCGCCAATCGCTAGGGTTGGCTCTGTGCCTCTATCTGTCTCGTGTGGTCGTGCCTCGTGCCATCGTTGCTTCGGCGAAACGATACGGAGTAACGGAGGCTGGGTCGCTCGCTGCGAGGAGGCACCGTCCCGAGCGAGGCTGCAAGCGAGGAGTCTATGGGCTTGGCGCCTTGGCCGCTTGGGCCTAATAAATTTTTTTTGGGCTGAACTATATTGGTATGCCTGGGCATACAGGGCCATACCGCTGGCGCCGCCCATGATGTCGCCTGACACTTGGGCAATTCTTTCTATATCTATTGTCACGCCTTATCCTTATATTATTGTGACATGCCACATGTATGTTTTCTTCTTGAAATGGAGATTGACACATCGATTTTATTTAAAGTTATTCGTTAGAGACTTATAGAGAAAATATCATGATCAATTCAAAGCCACCTCACTAGCGATAACTGACTCACACATATGCACATCTTCATTAAACCGGAGGTCAGCAAACCGCCCAACGTCGAGCCGAGAGCGCTATTTAGCAGGTTTACATGGCTCGTTTATAAACAAAAATGGCTTGAAAAATAAGTGTGGATAGTTGCAAAAAAAAAACAGTTTTTTTTAGCAGATGCAAAAGAAAGAGCCGACAACGGGAAGAGCACATTTCACGGATTTTTTGGTGCAGGCCGGGCTAGGTTGCGCCGACCTTAATTAGAACGGCCCAAAGCAAGGTTGGTTTCCTTGGCGGCCGACCTCCCCGACCGCGAAATATGGCCCCTACGTGTCAGCCCCGCCCCCGAGAGCTTGAGGTGACAGGCCCGCGCTACCGGACCCAGCTTGGTGCGACAGATGAAAGAAGCTCCCTTTTAACCTGGTCTCCAAGTCTCCAACGCTGTCGATTTCCGGTATGGGACTAAATTATCTCGCATCAAGTGCCGTGTCCAGCCGGCAGCCGGTGAGACACGCCGCTAGCGCGCGCTCCGTCGTGTGGCGTGGCGCTGCATGCACCAACCGGAGGGGCAAGCAAGCTAGATATGGCACGGCATGGGCGCCGGGTTGTGGCGTTGGCAGCTGGGAGCTTAACACTAATGGCGCCCAAGATCCGAAAGCTGGCTGAAGCTATTGCAAACTTACGCACGCAAGAGGTGACGTTCCAAGCTAGTACAAGAGGAATGATCCATCTCGCGCCTGCTGATGCAATAATGATCCACACGGCATGCACACTGCCGCTCCTATGTAAAACATGCATCAGCAGTTATCCCTGTATATCAAAAGCTTGCTTGACACGGCATGCATGCACATAGCCGCTCCTATGTAAAACATGCATCAGCAGTTATTCCTGTATATCAAAATATTGCTTGACACGGCATGCATGCACACAGCCGCTCCTATGTAAACCTGAAGGTGCATGCTGAAGATGCAAACATAAGAGGCAGTGTGACGTACATAGCACAAGATGCGCTTCACATCTGACCAGTGAAAATCCCGAGGCGCATGAAGAACCCGGTAAACACGGTTGACTGCATGTGCAATATCAGGTCGAGTGATAATCAGGTACCCAATGCCTCCAACAATGTCGTGGTACTCAGTAGCATCAAGAAAAAAAGTAAAGGCCGCTAAGATAAGAGTGGAAGGGAGAAGAAAGAAGGAAAAAAGGATGGGGCCCACGCAAATATTGGAGTTTCTGATTTGGAGAAATCCGGTGGATAAGGATATCATATTCCGAACTTGACATCGGATACGGTATGTCAAATAGCACCACCTTTTATATATTATTTTTGGAGTGTATGGTTTGTTGGCCTACACATATCCGATTAATTTTGTTTCTGTCCTGAGTCCGATCATTTTTTGTTTCAAATCCGCGGTCTAGTATATAGGCAACGGATCATTATCCGATCTGTTTCATATCCGTTAAAAAATATGGTATAGAATATGATGAATTCAAAATAAACGTAGCCATATCCGTTTACATCCGCACCTGTGGGCTGTACGTACACATTTGCGCGACCGCGACACAATTCTTAGCTCCACGATCATGCGTGGCCGATCAATCGTCCATCGCCGCCGTGACATTAACGGCGCGTTATCGACTGGTCGTCGACCGATCGATCTCGGCGGACCGCTTTCAGAGCTAATCTTTCCAGAGGTTGCAGATTGAATTGGTCGACGACACACTTCCACGACAAGTCCTAGCGTCGGAGTAACTCAAACTTAATTAAGCCCCACTCCCCAACCACTTTGTTCCATCCGGAGCATTCTAGCTCCATCAACATCTATCAGAAAAGGATCTGCTATTCAGCTCCATCGCCATCGTGCCTATACCCAGGAATTGATAGCAGATGATTAATGTGTGTAGCAACGTGCAGAATTGTTTTTCATAAGGTGCGTTTAAGACACGGAAATTATCTCAAAATGAAATCTATCGGTCTTAAATATCTCCTAGGAGATATCCACAAGGGATATTCATAGGCGACGCTTCGGACACGCCGGACAGAGCAAGAAGCGAGACGGGGAGTGGTGGGCTCGATGCGCCATTGACCCATTGAAATTTAACAGGTCTTCCGCCACATCGTGCCCTACCGCCGCCAGCCGCACATTTCTCTACCCTGCCAAAAGATTTCACCCCCTCCCGTCGATTTATTTTTTCCTCCCGCCCCGATTTCGTTTCTCCCTCCCCCTCTCCTAGCCATGGCGCCGACACGCCCCAAAAAAGTGGCCAAGAAATTGGCCACCAAGCCATCGGGCAAGGAGGCAGTGACGAAGGGGCCGAAGGCGCCCTTCGCAAAACCGCTGAAGGCGCTAGCGGCGAGGACGAAACCGGACAGCTGAATCGATGAAAGGTGGCAGCAAGACTGCCTGCGGCGCAAGTTGTCGACGGTGGAGCGGAGGGGGCGGCGGGTGGTGGAGCAGGAGAAGAAGACGGCGGCGGCGCTTGCAAGATGAGAAAATGGAGCTCAAGAACCGCAAAGAGGACTTTGATCGCGGCGTCTGTAATATGATCGCGTCCAATACTATGATCGCGACTACTTTGATCGCGATGACTTCGGCGGGAACAATCTCTTTTGAATATGAACTATTTGAATTTATGTTTGGGGTGGTTATGGAGGACGCAGCTGGGCAGCGACGTCCCCAAACGCGGCACAAAGAAAAAGCGCCGCCAAACGCTCGATCTGGCGTGTTTTGGAGGACGCTTTGGGGAACGCGACTGGAGATGCTCTTACTTCACTGAAAATTCCTAAATTGCAGCCTTTGTCTTGGGCAACTGACATTATAGAAGGAGAATTTGTTTAGTTACACGGAATGCCTCGTTTAGTGAATAAGAGATGCAGGGAGGTACAAGTACAATTGTCCAGGACTCTGATGGTACTCTAGAGGCCT
Source organism: Lolium rigidum (assembly GCF_022539505.1). Taxonomy (NCBI): domain Eukaryota; kingdom Viridiplantae; phylum Streptophyta; class Magnoliopsida; order Poales; family Poaceae; genus Lolium; species Lolium rigidum. The sequence goes on along the minus strand of NC_061508.1, from coordinate 328,803,885 downwards.
ATGCAATTACAAATGCTATGGTGCTTAAGATGGAGCGAGGCTATTAGCAGATAATTGTTGAGAGTGATGCTCAAACACTAGTTAAACTATGGGAGAAATGAGGAAGGAATATCTGAATTTGATGTTACCTTCCAGGAGATTACAAAGCTTTGTGGGATGTTTACTAGCTTTTGTATTATTTATGTTAGTATGAACGCTAATGAGGCTTCCTATCTGTGTGCTAAAGCGCCAGTGCTGAAAGACGAATGTGTTCGTGGATGAATTATATCCTGGAATCTCTAGCACCAGCCTTACAATGTGATTGTAATCCTCTTTCTTGACTAATGGAAGCTCTTAATTCATTATGCTGAAATCTAACATTATAGAGCTTAAGCAAACAAATCATAGGAGAAAAACAATGGAGGAGGTCAACAAATAATCGACTCTCCTAGATCCATGCATTTTTCCATCACTTACATGGGGGTGATGCTTTAGGTGAGGAGGTTGTAGGTCCGACGAATATACATGGCTTGAAAGTAATGATGACTCTTGATGACAGAGCTAGCTACATCTTCTATTCAAAATAAAAATAAAAATGACTGTCAAAACCGAGCCGATGTGTACTCGCTCCGGCCCTGCTGTTCTTAAATGGATGTCATTTTGGACATGACATGGTATCCTATATGCATATGTGACTATTAGTTTTGAGCCATATGTTTGTAGAAAATCACGAAAACAAACATGATGAAAAAAAAATAGTATGCCAAATCTAGTGATGCTATTTTTAACTTACAATCTAAAGCTTTTGTGTGTGTATTGGTAGTCAAAGTGACCGAAAACTCTAGCTAGGATCTAACTACTATTTACGAATGGAAACATTCTGATTTATATCTTGAGTAGCTATTTCCTCGCAAAAATAACATGTTAAATTAATTGGTTAATGACCAGGTTATGCTCGATCTTCCTTTTTCCTAAAATAAAAAACTATATAACTATGACTATTGGTTGTTACATTTCACGGTGAAATACAATACTCCTGCACCTTTGGTCAAAGAAATCGCCGGTTCCAAAATTGACAGAGGCACCGTCAATGATCAGCACTAGTCAAAGAGGGGTCGTTTGCAACACCAAATATTGAATCCCACTACCCCACTATACTTTGTTTTGTAAGCATTTCAACAAAAGAAAAAAGTATATTTATTTTTGAGTTCATTGCTCCAAACTTATTGGCCAGAACCAAGGAACTAGTGTCCTTGGCTCTCTTTATGGGCAAAGCGGTAATCATTGTACCTCCCATGCCCCAACTTAACGGCTGATGGTGAAACCCTTCATCAACACGTACACTGTAGCATTGATGGTGGAAAATGACACACATAATCGAACTGTTTCCACTATTAATTAGCATGACAGTGTCTGAACACAGGAAATACCTAACTTTTTGGCCCATCAATTCGGAAGCTATACTAGATCTTAAGCAATGGAAATGACAGTATTTTCTATACTAGATCTTAACCAATGGAAATTACAGTATTTTCTGACGTAAAGGTGATGTCAAGATTAATTAGGCACCAAATTTGTGACAGTGTGAAGTTTTTGTACCTCAGCAGAAACAATGAGGTAATTAAGCTGGTGCTAAGAATCAGAAAGGGACAGATAAAGTGAATTCTCTAGTTGCTATCTGAAAGTGAAGTGCCCTGTGTAGAGGGCAATCTAGGCAGTAATGGATGTAGCAGTAGTAAATTTGAACAGTGTACACCTGTACACTGATGTTGTAGTCTACACTCTACATGTAGCAACGAGTTTCCAGCTTGTTCCAGCTAGAGACTACAGGTTGATCCTTAACATATGCTAATTGCAATGACTATAGATTGATCCTTAATTTCAAGGAACAGTTCACCCGCAAGTGGAGAAGAAGAGCCTTATTTGGTCCAATGGTTGTTATGTTTTTTACGCTCTCAAAACAGAGTTAAGTCCATTATGCCAAATGCACTTTTGATCTTGGGTGCATATGCTCCTGCTACTGAAAAGGGCATTTTCAAATATTAAAAAAATTCTGAACAAAAATTCCGCGTGTATATGTCAACATTCTATATGTGTATACTAAGTTTCGCGAGAAATCAATATTTTGTGTGGCCTGTGTAAAAAATCAAAGAAATGTCTTGTGGAGAGCTTATTTTTAGCACCAAAATTTGTCTTTTTACACATGACACAAAATACATCGGTTTTCCGTGAAACGACTTTCTGAATGCACGTAACATCAAAATGTATCCGAGATATTTTTTTATCAGAATTTTTAACATTTCATAATATGTTTAAAATGTATCTTGAAAACCAGGAGCATATGCTCCTGTGTACAAAAACACCATGTCCGTAAATTCTGGTTCTATAATACATGGTGTTAGGCTCAGTTGCTCGGGTTACTGGTTGATGATAAAAGTTGTGTTGAACTCAAGTTATGACATGTAGTGAACTTGTCCGTGAACTGTAGCCACTAAAAAAACATGGGAAATTTTGGTTAGCCAATCGACAAAAGGTACAAAAATTGGGTAAGAGACAAGACCAAAAGTTCCCGCATAACGCATTATGTGTTGCGAAAAAATCCTAACATACTTGAACACACAGATGCAATAGTATATGTTATTACCATGCAAACACATACTTGACTCTCAATTCGAGAAACAGAAAGTTGTCAAATCATGTTACGAATAGCTTTTTCCGTGTAAAGGGGGCTTTTGCTCCAACTTGCCCTTGGTATCGCCGGCAAGTGCCTCCGGGTAAAGCCCCCAAGTGGTTGCTGGCAGTGGGCTTTCTCCTTTTGTGGTGGAGCTTTACATCGCGCTACTCTTGCAACAATTGGAGCATCGTAGTCATACTTGGTCGGCTCTGCTTGGTGTGGTGACGCTGCGGCAAGGTCGGAGGCATGTTGCATGCTGCATCTCCTTTTCCAGCACCAGCCCTAAAATTGCGTCCGTTCCGTACCTCGTGCAGTAATTCTTCGTGTGCGGCTTCACAAAGTTGACGCCATTTAATTCTCTAGGTGAGGTCTTGCATTTACCATGCCATGAAGATATGCCTCCTATCCGAGTTGATGATGGCGGTACCACCGACATGCCACACCGGCATCATCAACTCGGTTAGGCAGGCATATATGAAAGTGACCCCAAAACAAATCTTCATATTTTCCAATAGCACGGGGCGTGTCCGAGCAGCAAACAAAGCACCACATCTATTCATCGTACATTTATTTTCTAGAGAACTTTGTTAAGTTAAACTTTGTCTCGGTTTTATCGGTGCTTAACTTCACGTAGGTCGGTTTGGCGGCCAGGTCGGGTCCGTTAAGCATTAACCGCGCGCCCCGGTCGGGTCGATCACTCGATCGGCACCCACTTCCCCAATCACCACTACACAGCGCCACGAGCACGTCACAGTCGTCGCCGCCGTAAGCACATGCACACACAGTACACCTCGCACTCCTAGGCTCGGCGCGCGCCTATAAAACTCGCGTGCGCCCCCTCGCTCGCCTTCGACGCTAGAGTAGACGCCATAGCTAGCTAGCTCGAAGCAACAAGCGCTTACAGTACAGAGATCATCAGGCTTGGCTTGAGCAATGGATGCGGGGAGGAGGAAGAGGGCGTCGGAGGTGAAGGCGGAGGGCCTGATGCGGGGCGCGTGCGCGGCGCTGGCGGCGGCGGCGGCGCTGCTGGTGGGGCTGGACACGGAGACGGAGACGGTGCTGCTCATCAGGAAGAAGGCCACCGTCAGGGACGTGCACGCGCTCTGGTAAGCCATCCATAGAGATCGAGCTGTGCCGTCTTGACCGTGCGACGGCGAATTTACTGAGCTGGTGTCAATTCATCTGCAGGGTGCTGGCGATTGCGGCCGGCGCGGCGGCGGGGTACCACCTGCTGCACCTCCTCCGGTGCCTCTACGTCGGCCGCTGCTCCGCCGCCGACAACCGCTGCCGGAACAGCAGGGCCTTGGCCTGGGCTTGGCTGCTCCTCGACAAGGTACTACTCTTCACTACCTCACACCAGCTTTGGATGTTTCTTCTTCATGAATTCCAGCGTCTAGCTTGTCAGCAACCTGGATCATCACACACACGCACAAAACCAAGAGTGTTCTGTGTTCAACGGCAGATCCGTTATCCTTTTACCAGAGGGTATACTACCTAAGATAATCAACAATTCAACACAATATCAATTCTGATTAGAAGTACTAGCAAATTTAAACAAGATAGTAGACACTAACTCGGCAGCTTATTAATTGACCAACGATTACCGGAATTGAATTCCACGTCAAAACAGTTAGCACTGAGCTTTCGTATCCTGTAACCGGACCATCCCCATCGTGATAGTGCCGCCTGAAATTGGTAACTTAAGCATCTTCAGCTCTGTCGCGTCAGCGTTACCATCTACGGCACCACGGCAGCTCGTTCCTGCTGTGAAACGCTGTACTCCCAAACTAGCGGAATTGCCAATCTGACCAAGACACGCTCAACTGCTGCGCGCGTTAGTTGCAGCTGCACAACTGTTTCCATTCATGCTTGCATCAATGCGCCGAGGGCCAGCCTAGGTCGATCGATCATTTTGATGCCGGACCCAAAAAGATCGATGCATTTATGTTCCAAGTGCCTAGTGCTGCACCTGCACATGCACACATGCATGCATCCAACTATGTGTAATTTTTAATTTCCAAAGGAAGTGAAAATTTAAAACCTGGTCACTGTAAAAACTGATATCATGCTATTTCATTTTTTTCTCGAAAAAGGGATAACGCCGCCCCCTGCACAATTACATACTACTCCATGTAAGTACACATGATTGTACAAAGGTTTGTGAAAACCCCATGTCCATAACCTACCCCCTAACATAGTACTAGTAAGTAAGAAGCAAATAATCAATGCATCGACTAAGTTGGAGCTCATCACTGATCAGTCTCCACAAAGTCATGTGGGTGGGTGAGTTTGGTCACAAATTTAAGGCTTTTGTTATATAATTTGATGTATGATAGTCTACCATGCATGTGGTACAAATTTAAGAGGGTTAAGGTTTAGGTCATTACGCCGACAAGTCAAGTTATTGTTGTATCTCTTAGGAATCTTACTCATTAGTTACTCGCAAAAAGAAACTTACTCGTTAGTTGATACTTCCAAAAAGGCCGCCAGTGACCAATAATAACCGGAAAATACCAATTTTCTCTACTAGAATCTTGATAATTATAAAACACTCCTTAATAATTTTGTGAAGAAAACTAACCAAAGTTCGCCGAATTTGCATGAATTTGAGCCAAAGGGTTTTGTGTTTCTTTGTTATGGGAAAGAAATATTGTGTTTTCTATTGATAGTGTCAATAAGCTTGCTCATTTTAATTAGTTGATAGTGTCAAAAGAAGCCGCCGGTGACCAATAATAATTTGAAAATTAATCTAGAGAATTAGAATTCTTACCTTGATAATTTTGTGTACAAAATTAACCAAAGTTTGTTGAATTTGCATGAATTTCAATCAAAAAGTTTTGTGTTTTTTTATATGGGGAAGAAATATTTGTGGTTCCTATTGTATCACCACATTTCATTATTTTGTCATGGGCCGTTAAGCAAAACCTGTAGCGCGCGCTGAGTAGAGTTGTTTTACCTCGTGTCTGAACTCTGACGATGTGATGCGCATATCTGCGTGCAGGGTTGCGCGTATCTGACATTCGCGGTGACGGTGGCGGCGGCGCAGGCGTGCATGATCGCGCTGGACGGCGCGCACGCGCTGCAGTGGAACAAGGTCTGCAACATCTTCACCCGCTTCTGCCAGCAGGTCGCCGGGAGCCTCGTCTGCGGCATGCTCGCCGCCGCCGGCACCGCCTTCCTCTCCGGCATCTCCGCCCGCAACCTCTTCCGCCTCTACCCATCCCTCTCCCACTCGCAGGGCTGCTCGGCGAAGTAGGCCGCAGCGAGACCAGTACCAGGATGGCTACCGATGATCACTAGCTAGTGCTGTTGGGCTGCGTAGACGTGCCCGGCTGGACTTCTAGCTCAAGTGAAGTTCTGTTTGGGCTTGCCTTGCAGTTCCTCTTATCTTAGTGTGAGAAGACATGGTTCTGAACAAAGTGTGAGAAGACATGACTATGTACTACTGCTGCAGTGTATTTACTATTTACCACAGCAAAATAGTATGTAACAGTGTGGTTTGTGTATTACTCATAGACCGCGAAATTAGCTGCCTGTGGAAAGACGGAGATGGTTGCATCTTCCTGGCACAATACCTGGTAGGCCCTGTTTGGAACACAGGAATAATGCCCTGGGGGCAATGAACTGTTGTAATCCAGTCAATGTCAAAAAATAAACTGCTGCAATCTTGTGTCCTTCAGTTCCTGTAATCTGGTATAATCTGTCTAAAATTGCTCATAGTTAGACGCCATTGTAGCACTCTGCAAAAGTTGAACAGAATGTACTCTTCTTCACGAGAAAACATCGTTTCTAACCAGGAAAGAGCAACCTGAATTAGGATGTAATGGAGTCCTCTTAAAAGGTAAAAAATTGGCAACCGAATCCTGATCTCCCTGAACAAATATTCAGCTCACGGTATACATTATAATCAGCCTTTCTTGTCAAAAAAAAGGCGGTATCTATACATGACAGGTTACACATCATCGGCCTAACAAACATATCATATGTTGGACACATCTAGTAAAAAGAATCGGCCCTTCTATATGTAATAATTTCCGTTTATATGAAGAACATTACATGGTGTTGGACAGAGGTGTGTAAGGTTGGGAAACAATATATCTGATTTAGCTTTTGGACTGTGTGGTATCACTGCCGGGAATGCCTGCGGCGAGCTTTGCTCTCAGGTCCTTCCTGAGGATCTTGCCGGAAGGACTCTTTGGAATGGAATCTGCGAAGAACACTTTGCAGATCCTCTTGTAGAAGACAACCTGTAATATCATTGCACAGTTTGTTACATTTGAACTCTATCAGGTTTTTATTCTGTCACATGTTTTCGCACTGAATCAAAGGTGCCTGAACAAATGCAAACATTTATGCTCTTTTCAGAGTCTCCTAAGTACTGCTTGTGGCACATTTGCCTATTTGCTGCTTGTGCACTGTAAATTGAATAGTGGAAAGTGGAGAAGTTGTTTTTACCTCTTTTGCAACGAACTGCTTGATCTCGTTTTCGCTGATCTCTGAACCCTCAGTCCGCACAACAAACGCAACCGGAACTTCACCAGCAAGTTCGTCTTGCATCCTGCAACAATGAAAACCAGTATAAGTTTAGCAGTCCAGATCAAATTTTCAAAGGATCAAATGGATCCTGAATACTTTTAGACAATGCATCAACTTACGATACGACAGCAGCATCCTTGATTTCAGGGTGCGTAATGAGAAGGGCTTCAAGTTCTGCCGGAGGTACTTGGAATCCCTTATATTTGATTATCTCCTTCAGTCTGTCGACAATAAAGATCTCGTCGTCATCATCGACATAACCAATGTCACCAGTATGCAGCCAACCGTCCTTGTCGATGGTGTTCTTTGTGGCCTCCGGATCATTTAGGTAACCTGCAAAACATAGGCTTTGTCATTTACATGAACTTTCATCTTTCAGCGTCCTCGTGTGTATTCAGAATTATTTTTGTTCTCACAAAATCAAGTACAAGTCAATGCCTTATCCCACGTTACTGGTACATTCTTCTTAGATAAGAGATATCCAGGTGAAGAGATATTATTTTAGGTAGAAATACTACTGAATGGTAGTGAATGACAAATTCAGGTCTGAAAGTTAGTACAGATGCTACCAAGTGATAGTTACGCTGCAAGTTGCAACCTGTAGTAATCCCTATAAGCAATGTGTCTATTTTTTGGTATCAACATATTAGCACGAAAGTCGAAATATGAAATGTTGAATATTCTTCAGTGTCTTAGTCACTGAAAGCTGTTCCGAAAGCAACATACTTATCATATCCAAATTCTAAGATTCTCTTTTCTAGAAACCAATATCTGTTTTCCTTTGGGGGTGTCGTTTGTCTAAGAGTTTTTAATGGATTGCAGCATCGACAATTTCCCAATGGAATGACAAAAGGATTCCATCATCCATCAATATGCAAAGAACCATGAAACGAGAAAGAGCTTTGTTGGGTTGGTGCTTGCAAACTCTCCTATCTATTAATAGAGTGGCCGGTGCTTCTTCCCTTGGTTTGGACGAATGAAGAAAAAAACATGAAATTGGTCGAAAATAGGAATCATTTAGTATCTTGTATACAATCATGGGGGGCCGCAGAACAGGCTGTTGGCTGTTGGCACGATGTATCCAATCATATAGGATGCAATGCATCCATATGCCAAGTAAGAACGAGCAAAACATCTCCACTTCACCACAATGCATCCAGTCATGATGTACCAAGTCAAACAAATCATTAACAATTAAAAATGAGCATCAAGCCCTGTCATTTCCCTCAAAGAAAGACACAGACTAAAGCAAATATGACTAGTCATGCGTGGGAGTTTGTTCTGGAGCGTGCATATTGAATAGTCTTTGGGAAATGCTTTGACATGACCATCATACTGCATCAATGAATGCAAGTTATATGCAGTATGGACCATCTAGAAGATGCCAAGTTCGATTCCTTGTACTCGGGCCTGGTTGCACTGCTGGAACCTCATTCAACACACAATTGGATTGAGATCTAAAACTTAATTTGGAGTTTTCCATCTCTTGGGTGATTTAGTGCGACTTCGTAACTAATATTAAATGCTGGACCGCAAAACTATATGTAGTGTGGACCATCTAAAAGATGCCAATTTTGATTATTTATAATCAGGCCTGATTGCACTGCTGGAACCTCATGTAACACACAACTGGATTGTGATCTAAAACTTAATTTGGAGTTATCCACATCTTGGGCTGGTTTAGTGTGGGGGACATTTCAGTCAGAATGGTGATACTTCCAAATGATCTATTTTTTCGGCCGAGCTTCAAAAAAATAGAAACTTCACTAGAAAAGAGTGCTGAAACTTCAAAAAATCTCCTTTGTTTCTAAAAAAAGGTCTTTTATTTGGCCAAGCCTTTGCAGTCCAGCAAACTTGACTAGCCAAACCTTGTCAAAGTGGGGTTCTGTAGGTCCTGTGATGGGTCAGACGCAGAGGCTGATAGCTCAACACACCAAACAAAAGGAGTTTTTCTGCTTCGTTTGGACACAGAAAAACAAACGAATTACCATCGGAAGCCTCGGCGAAAACGGTAGTTGACACGATGGATACACGAGTGCTCATGTTAGAAACATGCCAAACTCAGGTTGGACACATTCATACATATGCTGGCTTGTATTCTTGTTGATGTTGCATTGATGCGCGTGCGCCAGCACGCAAGCGGTGCACATATCCGCATCTGAGATTCATGGGTTCGGACTTCAGCCAGGACTCTACGCCTACATATGCGAAGGGATGATACAGGCACCATAGTCCAGACGCGCTGCCACTGAAAACCAAGGGACACCAAATTATCATTGACTATGTCGTCGTGGTCGATGAGCTAGCTGCTTGGCAAGCTGACGATGATACGCCAACAGCTGCCAAGGACTATGCGTGGAGACGTGCTCCAGAATGGGATCATGGCCAAGCTGGGGATGATTTAACAACAGCTGCACAGGACTATGGAGACGTGCTCCAGAAGGGGGTCACCACCTCCTACGTGGTGGTTAGGCTGGATCAAGTTGGCTCACCAGTCACCAACTACCTAACTGGAGATCTGTCGATGCACCAAGAGTTTGGTCAGCAGAAGGGAGAAAGAAGCCTCGGTGCAACTACTCCTCAGATCAGTCCGCCACTCGTCCGCTAGTGGCCAAACTGAGACAGAACATGAGCACACATGCTGGTGAGGAGGCATCCGTTCTCTCAAGTCTCAACCTGCTGGAGCTTGGGATTCCAGGATGCTCAGACTGACTAAACGGATATATACTATGCATCTGAACATGTTTTCAGAAAGGGAAACGAGTTTGGTACAAAAGGTGCCAATAATTTGAGCGCTGGAGAAGCAAGCAGAGCCGCCCAAACAGTTCACCTAACTAAGCATCTACTCACAAGCTACCTGGGCTGATCGCAAGCCACTCACCTAATTAGTCACAGAATATTGGACTACGCCGTCAGTCAGACTAGGGAAATGCTTTTCTTTGACGGTGACGGGTGGACTCAAAGCAAAGGAACTGAACTAAAAGACTATACATGTTACTACCTAACAGTGATCAAGGATCTGGTCGTGGTGTTACCTTTCATGATCTGCTTGCCGCGGATGCAGATCTCCCCCGGCAGGTTGCGGCCAAGGGAGGCGCCGGTGTCGGGGTCGACGATCTTGAGCTCGGCGTTCCTGACGACGGTGCCGCAGGAGCCGGACTTGACCGCGAATGGCTCCTTGGCGAAGGCCAGGCACATGGCCAGCACGGGGCCGGCCTCGGTCATCCCATATCCCTGTCGAAAACGATGGGTAGTTCAGTTGCTGACGATCAACGCTGTAATTTAAATGATTCAATCTAGGTGATGTTCAGTTGCAAGTTAAAAACATTCAGACAAACGTGGTGGCATCAGTGGCGAGACTTGTACACCAGAAAGTGTGACGACGGGCAGTTGGTAATCAAATGCGTGTCTTGCAGAGACGGCAACCTGCCCGGATCATTGGCCATGGCCGTGGCGTGCGTTTCCGGCCACGACGACGCCGGCAGCCATCACGGCGGAGGTGTAAAGGTTGATGAGATGTCCCCGTAACACCAAGCCCCCATCATGCCCAATCCGCATCGCTCTTTGGCACGCAAAAGCGGCCAAAAAGCTCGACACCACCATGCCACCCACCATCACCAACTACGTCCTCCCTCAACTCGCGTGCCAATCCAATCAAGTGGAGTAAAAAAGCATGCTTCCCTCAAGCCCACAACAACCATGAATCTACCATCGCGGTTGATGGTCACTAGCTTGCCCGTGCAAGATGCCATTTATACATAAACCTTTTGTGCTACCCACTACTGCAGCCGGTACCGTGGCTGACGTGCATCACACTCACTAGTCACTTCAGTATCACTGGTCGATCATGCGAGCAAATCATTGGACTGACAGAGTGAAGGAAACGCTGACCTGGCCGAGCACGGCGTTGGGGATCTTGGCCATGAACGCGTCCTGCAGCTCCTTGCCCATTGGCGCCGCCCCCGACATGACCAGCCGGATGGACGCCAGGTCCGCGGAGGTCACCCGCGCGCTCTTGGCGATCTCCACCACGATGGGCGGCACGAATGGCGCCACGGTGACGCCGTGCGCGCGCACCAGGTCCACCAGCGCGCCGTGGTCGAACTTGCGCATGATCACGATCGCGCACCCGGCGCGGAGCCCCGCCAGGAGCACCGAGTTGAGCGAGTAGATGTGGAACAGCGGAAGCACGCACAGCAGCACGTCGGACGAGCTGAAGTGCAGGTTCGGGTTCTCACCGTCCACCTGAGCAGTAAAAATGACATGGAAATTTTATATTAGAAAATCAGAGGTCCGAGAAATCTTAATTTGCTCCATTCGAATGAATAAGGCGCCGTACGATATTTTATTAGAAAAGTAATTCCTCTTTTCCAAATTAAGTGTAGTAGATTTACTTAGATTTGGGTCTAGACGCATTTTAGCGTACAATATCTTTTCGATAAAGAGACAAATTTTAGTGTATGGATACACGCGAATATGAACGAATCTACTACACGAGAAAACACTATATAAATAATTATATTAAATCGTTCGTCTTAAAATACGTCGTATTCCTACGAAATGAGTGGTATAGTAATTGTAAGGTAATTTTAAAGAGCCTAAGATGAAGCAATTCAGTAAAAGGTGTGCATTACAAGCCATCCGACAAACCTATGAACTATCTGCATGAAGAGCTTCCAAAGAATATGGGATTGACATGTTCAAGTGCAACCAGCTACTCTGCACTTGCTATAGATCGCCCCACCCCCCTCCTCCGGCCAACCTCGCCGGTTTAGGGAGGGGTACGTCCTCGACAATGGTGATTCGTACTCTCGGCTCTCCAGCGACGTCGACCATGTTGTTCTGTTATTTTTTTCCGGTATATTGGTGCTCGTACTTTTGCCGATATTGATTGACTATTTTAATGATCGCACGTGTGCACATACCCTTAGCAGTGCAGCTCAAACTAAAATTATGGAAGAAGCTTCGTTGGTATTCACAGGTCTACGATTTGATATCTATCTTTGACTGTCCTCACATAAGTATAAGATTGTGTCATGGAAGAAGAAAAAAGTTCGCAAATCACGAAGATTTGGTCGACTTTATTTTGTAATCTTTGAAGATAGCTAGTGTATATTTACCATATACTATTTATTGGTACGAATATTTATGGTATTGATTTTTTTTTAAAAAGCTACTCTGCACTTGCTAATTGGCCCCTAGTTTGGTAAGCGTCACGAAAATAGAAGTGATCGATCATGCGTGGCGCGAATCTTCAGGCGGATCAAGGAGGCTGATCCGTGTGGGTCCCACATACGTGAATCGGGATCGCGTCGCCCAATCCGGTAATAAATGACGCGAATTAAAGCAGCGCAGTAATTGGTCACTCAATCTCCGGCGCCGACAGAAAAGCGTGTGGGAAAAAGAACTTCCCGAGCTGGAAAGCGTAAAACGCCATCACGAGACACGGAAACAGGTAACGCCCTAACGATCCGGAGCTTGCTCCAATGGTAGCTTGGCCTAATGGAGACGGAAGCATTAGCGTAGCTGACCTGCTGGGCGACGCTGGTGACGAGGCTGCGGTGGGTGAGCATGACGCCCTTGGGTAGGCCGGTGGTGCCGGACGAGTACGGCAGCGCGACCACGTCGTCGGGGTCGACCACCTCGTCGACGAACCGCTCCCCGCCGTCGCCGTCTTCTCCGAGGAGAGTATCGACGAACGGGAGGCACCCGTCGACGCCCTCGTCGACGGAGACGACGGTCACCCCTCTCTCGGCGGCGAACGCGCGCACCTTCTCGACGGCGCAGGCCTCGGTGACGATGACCCTGGCCCCGGCCGCGGTCGCCTGGCGGTGGATCTCGTGGGGCGTGTAGAACGGGTTGGCGGTGGTGGTGGCGGCGCCGAGCCGGGCGGCGCCGAGGAACACGAAGGCGAACTCGGGGCAGTTGCGGAGCAGCGCCATGACCACGTCGCCCTTGCCGACGCCGAGGCGGCGCAGCCCGGCCGCGCAGCGGCGCGAGAGCGCGTCCACCTCGCCGTAGGTGAGCGCGGCGCCGGTGGCGCCGTCGATGAGGCAGGCGCGCGCGGCGAGTTCCGGCAGGCGCTCGAAGCAGTAGTCCTGCAGCGTCAGGTGGGTCGGGATCTCGATGTCCGGGAGCTTGGACCGGAACACCAGCTCCGCCGGCGCCCCCGGCGCCGAGTCTGCCGCGATGGAGCCCATGGATCTCGCCGCCGGCGCCGGATGGAAATCTTTGGTCGGAGCTGAAGGAATGGCGGCCGGGATTTCGTGCTCCGACTGCTCGGCCTCCTGCTCCTGGGAAGGCAGAGGAATTTGGGGGCCGGGGTAATATACCGGCGAGGAGGCTGGTGGGAGACAGGTCAGTGAGTAGAGCTCGCGGGGCCCACATGGCAGTGGGAGGAAGGTAACTTCTCCGGTGACAGAGGACGCCGGGCGGGCCCAGAGTGGTAGGTGAAACTTGAGTGAGACCTGCCGCAGAGGAGCGCGTCCGTTGACTGCGACCGGGGCTGCCACGTCAGCGGTTTTGACTTTTTTAACCTAACCACTGATGTGTCTCGTGGTTAATAGCGATGTACCGTGATGTCGAGTCGTCGTCGGTGCGTGCCGTTTTTCTTTTCTTGGACCCTGGGTGTGTGTAGGACAAAGAGAAGTTATGCTACTACTAGAAAGAAACATGGCGTGGAGAGACTGTTTACATTGCTATGTCAGTGAAGTTCGTGCTACGGTAAACTTTGTCAACGAAGTGTGCTACTCGGCGCGTATAACTTATCCATATTGGAAAATCAAAACCCGCAAGGTTCTAGTTTCGCTCACAAAGTCGTCCATTGGATCATGTCATGTATGACTTGGCTGAGAATAACGGTGGAGCCGTGGGGTGCTGCACCGCACACTTTATTTTGAAACACTTCTAACTTTTAAATATGTTTTCGCACTCTCTTGTGTGTGACTCGTTGTCCCTCTTGTGTGCATAGAGAGGTGCAAAATCTGCTTAGAGCCCCTAAAAGTATATCTGAGACCGTCTTTGAGTATCACGTATGTTTTTTTGTGGCTGACACTCTTTTACTTTTCAAGGTTGACCATAAGCAAGCTATCCGCGTTGAATGGGTAACTAATACATACGTTATTGTCACATGCCAACTCCTTGATGATCTATTATGAAGTTAAAAGTGTCTAACATGTCACGAAATCTGTTTTTGAGCCTATGTACATAGGGCTTCCCACTCCGGAGGGATGTACGAATATTGGGAACCTACATAATCTACAGCCAAAGCTCTCTAAAGCACTAATGAAGCAAGGTCATAACCATTTGTCCCAAGGAGGAAAGAAAGTGTTGATCAAGGCCATTTTCCATGCTATCGACACAAATGTTATGGAAATTTTGTTGGTCGGGTGCTAGTTAGGGTAAGCGACACACATTGAAAAGGGGGAGACATGCTTCGTTCGAATTATCACAAGAACATTGGCTTGAGAGACTTTTGCAATTCTGTAAAGAGCTCTTACATGCTAACATGCTTGGCGTTTAATTGAGGTCCGAACAACCATTATGCACAAGTTCTCCATGCCTATTTACTGCCTTACTTGTGAAAGTGTGTGTAGCCCCCAAGCATGGTTTTGGTAATTAATGAAATTCCTATGCACTAACGATTCATAGTTGTATATGAAGGAATGTTCCATATATGACGGAATGTTCTGCATGATGAACATTGGATTGGTTTGAGGACGAATGTCATCAAGATAAACATATGCATTGGGATTTAGTAATGGATGGAAATTTCAATGTACAAACGGTTTCATCAAGTTATATAGAAGAGATGATTCGTAGGTGATGAATTAGGTACATTGGACCGATTCCGGATGAATGCCATCAGTTGACTGCGACTGGGGGTGCCACGTCAGCGGTGTTGACTTTTTTTACCTAATCACTGATGTGTCTGGTGGTTAATAGCGATGTACCGTGATGTCGAGTCATCGTCGGTGCGTGCCATTTTCTTTTCTTGAACCCTGGGTTTATGTAGGACAAAGAGAAGTTATGCTACTACTAGAAAGAAACATGGCGTGGAGAGACTGTTTACATTGCTATGTCAGTGAAGTCGTGCTACAATAAGCTTTTGTCAACGAATTGTGCTAGTCGGCACCTACAACTTATGCACACATCGGGAAATCAAATCCCACGAGGTTCTAGTTTCGCTCACAAAGTCATCCGTTGGGTCATGTCATGTATGATTTGGCCGAGAATAGCGGTGGAGCTGTATGTGAGCCGTGGGGTGTTGCACCACACACTTTTTTCTGAAACATTTTCAACTCTTGGATATTTAGGTATTGGTATTTGGAATATATAGGCAGTGTGAACTCGCATGTTTTCATTGTTGGCTTTCGCGCATTTTGTAAATTCAATGGAACTGTGTTGGATTCGCTCTCGCCCTCTCTCGTGTGTGTGAATTGTTGCCCCTTTTATGTTCCTTCTTTGTTGTGGATGATTTTTAACTCTTGCATAGAGAGGTGCGAAATCTTCATAGAGCCCTTAAAAGTGTATCTGAGACCGTCTTTGAGTATCACATATGTTTTTTTGTGGCTGACACTCTTTTATTTTTCAAGGCTGGCCATGAGCAAGCCATCCGTGTTGAATGGGTAATTAATAGATACGACATTGTCACATGTTAGCTCCTTGATGATCTATAATGAAGTTAAAAGTGTCTAACATGCCACAAAATCTGCTTTTGAGCCTATGTAGATGGGGCTGCCCACTCCGAAGGGACGTATGAATATTGGGAACCTACAAAGTCTACAGCCAAGGCTCTCTAAAGCACTAATGAAGTAAGGTCATAACCATATGTCCCAAGGAGGAAACAAAGTGTTGATCAAGGCCATTTTCCATGCTATCCACACATATGTTATGGCGGTCTTTAACCTACATGTGGGTCTCTACGATGATATAACAAAGATGATCAGATTATGTAGGTCGGGTGCTAGTTAGTGTAAGCGACACACATTGAAAAAGGGGCAATATGCTTCGTTCGAAATATCACAAGAACATTGGCTTGAGAGATTTTTACAACTCTTTAAATATCTCTTACTGGCAAACATGCTTGGCATTTAATTGAAGTCAGAACAACCATTATGCACAATTTCTTCATGCCAATTTACTAACTTAATTGTGAAAGTGTGTGTAGGCCCTGAGTATGGTTTTGGTAATTAATGATAATTCCTATGCACTAGTGATTCATAGTAATATACGGAGGAATGTTCCATAGATAATGCATGATGAACATTGGATGGGTTCGAGGATGAATGCCATCAAGATAAAGATATGCATTGAGATTTAATAGTTGTTATCACCAGATTTTAGCCGAATCAGGAGATGGGCCGTAAGTGAAGATGGGCTTGAAGATATACACGTGGAGCGTCTTTGAAGCGGCCTTGCACGAAGAGTTTGGGCTAGATTGCCCGTGTATCTGTAATATAGTAGATCGCATCTTAGTTTAGAATTAAAAGATAGAGTTTAACCCGTGCACGGTTAGGTGCACGCCCGAATTAGAAAGTCCCTTGGACTATAAATATGTATCTAGGGTTATCGAAAAAGGAGGACAATCACGTTCACAACAAACACAAATCAGGCGCATCGCCACCCCTACTTTCGAGGGTTTCTTCCGGTAAGCATCATGTTGCCTAGATCGCATCTTGCGATCTAGGCAAGTACGCGTTTATTCGTTACCTTGTGTTGCTCGTCGTTGAAGCGTTGTTGATGGCGAGTAACACTATTTATCATAGATGTTTTGGGGCTGGCATGGATGCTTTTCTTATACATGTTTGCTTAGCTATGCTGCCCCACGATATCTAGCTGCCCTTACACCTACCTAGGTGTAAGGGCAGCACCTTGCTTGTTCGTTATTTAGTAGATCCAATCTGTTATAGTTGCTCCTTGATTCTTCAAGGATTGGTTTAATATCTGTATGATTAGGCCTTGCAAACGGGTTGAACGATCCGGTAGCACGTAAGGTATGGTTTGTTAATCCTAAGAGGGATGTTCCGGGAATTGGCTTAGTGTTGGTTTTTAGGCCTCTTCTAGGGTTAGTTTTCCATTATCTTTCGTGTCTATTAGGCTCAACTACGCGCAGGATGTTCCGATCATGCGGCGAAAACCCTAAACTGTCATAGATTGGTTTAGCTTTATATTGATCAGCTGGGAGCCCCATGTCATCGTTAACCCGACGTAAGCCATGGGGCGATCGGCTCTTTGAGCCGATCCACAGGGCAACCTGAGAGCCGATAGGGCTCGTATTTAATGTTTACGTGTCTGCCATGCAGGTAACTAATCGAAGCAACTCAACACCTTCCTGACCAGGTATAGGTCAGGTGGCACGCCCTTGCAACCGCTAGGACGTGTGCCGGAACATTTGCGTGACGACGTCGAGGGACCAGGGCCCCCTGCAGTCTTGGAAGCCTCCCGGCTATTCGTGTTGCTTAACCACTGCTCGCCGGTGGGTTTTGGCAGGCAACACATTCTGGCACGCCCGGTGGGACAATCTTCCGCAACATCCACGTCAACATCCGAGATGGCGGAAGAACCGGTCAAGTACGAAGATCCGCTCGCTGAGCACAAGAAGAAATATGATGATCTCAAGGCCATCTTCGAAGCCGATCTCATCGGCTCTTTCGAGAAGACCCGTTCGCACGGGATCAAGTTCAAAGTGTTCCAACCCGAAGACGCGTTGGAGGGACTAGATCTATCTCTCCCTTCGGATGAACGTACCAGAGCCCTGCGGCAGGAAATTAACTATGCCGTCGCTCATTCTCTACATCGGCATTCTGAGAGCCTGGTGAACACTTTGGAGCGTGTTGCGCTTCACGTGGTGCAAGAAATCATGAAGCATCAGTATTCTCCTTCAGGACCTGCGCTAGGAACTCATCAGGGAGAGATACCGTTCTACACCAGGCCACCACTGCCGTACACGATGGCAGCTCCACAGCAACAAGGTTCGCCAGCGTACGTTGTCTACAAGGTTGGAGGTGATCCTGGCGATTACCAATTCATGTATGAGCCGCCCAAGGAGATTCCACATGGATACGTGTGCACATACGTGCCGGACTGCAACAATTGGATGAGCCAGGTTACAGCAGGAGGGACTGCCACGGTAGGAAGGGTCGCCGGAACAGGAGTAGTTGCTGGAGCAGGAAACAGTTCTGGAGCAGATGCTGAGAAACAGGCGTGGCTAGCTAAATATGCCACCGGAACAAGTCATGAACGCTCAACCTCTGCAGCTCCTACGGTGGATGAGATCACCGCAATCTTGAGAGATCAGTTCGGCATCCTGCCGAAGAAGAGAATGATCGGCTATTCCAAGCCGTATCCCAACGAGTATGACCTAATCCCACTACCGCCTAAGTATCGGCTCCCCGACTTCACAAAATTCGGTGGATCGAAGGAACCAGCTCAATTGAGCACGTGAGCCGATATTTGGCACGGTTGGGCATGGTCTCGGCTTCGCACGAGCCGTGTGTGAGGTTCTTCTCACAATCTCTCACGGGTCCGGCCTTTGGGTGGTACACCTCGTTGCCACCAGATTCGGTTCGGACGTGGAAGCAGCTGGAGGAACAATTCCACATACAATACCATTCAGAAGCTACTGAAGCTGGCATTGCCGATCTGACCCAGGTTTGGCAAAGGCGAGGAGAGATGGTGTCTGAATACATCCAGCGCTTCAGGACCGTCAGGAACCGATGTTACTCGGTTCATTTATCTGAGAAGGAAGCAGTCGAGCTGGCGATAGCAGGCCTGTCAGCGCCGCTCAAAGACGTGACCTTCCAAGCGGACTACAATTCACTGGCGCATATGGTTCAGAAATTGACATCGTATGAACAGCCGCCACCCGGAATTGTACCGGGACAAGTTCAAGCGCGTCGCCCGATCGAGATGGAAGAAGATGAAGATTCCGTAGGAGATCGGAAGTCGCCGTAGGCCGAATGGACTCGGGGGCAAAGCCCGTGTCTTGCAAGTGGGTGAAACAACCAGGGCCTCGCAAAAGGGTTTGACTTTGATTTAAGCAAAACGGAGCAAATTTTTGATTTGTTGTCGAAGGAAAAACAACTGAAGTTACCCGAAGGCCACAAAATCCCCACGGTACAAGAGATGAACGGCAGGCCATACTCGCAAATGGCATCACACGTTCACCCATGCCACCAATGACCGCAAAGTCTTGCGCGGACAGATTCAAATGGCGATAGAACAAGGCCGATTACTCTTCGGTCGCTTTGCCATGAGAGTTGATACGAATCCGTTTCCCGACGTCAACATGGTGGATCTCAGTCACTGCATACGCGAGCCAGGTTTCTCTTTTGATATCAACATGGCAGGGCTTGCAGATCGCCATAGCAAGGATAAGCCAGAGAGCAGTCACTCCCGTGACAAAAGATGAAGAGGAGGCCGATACATGCGATCGGCCCCAAAAAATAAAAAGCGAGGATCTCACCTCAAGCATGTCACGTAGCTATAACAGAGAACCAAGAAGTTGTGAACCCTCATTAAACATTGCAATGAAAAAGGAGGCCGATTCTAGCAATCGGCCAAAATTAGCCTCAACATGCCTTCTGCCTGTGTTCAGCATGGATTTAGCAGGTGATGGTGTAAGGGTACATTGCCCCTATGTGTGGTTTTGGTAATTAATGACAACCCCTATGGACTAATGTTTTCATTGAGTTTATATGAAGGAATATTCCATAGGTACTACTTGCTCTCCATGTGTTGGATTCAAGTATGGATGCCATGAAGATAAAGATATACCTTGTGTATTGGCATCAAGATCATCGGTATGAAGATATATATGTGATATGATCAAGAAGAAGAAATGAAGATGGAGTTCTTATGTGGAACTCAATATTAGCCATGCTCTATCTTAAGTGAGTATGAGAAGATACAAGGTTGAGTTGGGCAAGTTCAAGATGAGCATCTTGAGTGGATCACATGCTTGAAGCTTGCCGTCCATTTGGTGATAATGGACATGTGAAGATGTGCATCAATGAAGCTTTCCCATCATGGTGTATGGGGGAGCATTTGTGAGTATACACGAAGCGACAATGATCAAGTGATGCATTCCGGCTTGAGTGGAGCGTGAAGTGTTATCATCAAGATCAAGCGGGATGCGCAAGGCAAAGGTATGACCTTGATAGGTTTTCCTTTTATCGGTCTCGAGGTGGTTGATGGGAGACCGGATTATAGGATAGATAGCCGCACTATTAAGAGGGGCTTTCGGTTGGGTAACTTGATCACATCGTCTTAGGGAGCTCAATCCTTGCATGCGCTGCATATTCTTATTGCTTCTTGGTATTTCTCTATGTGAGGTTCTTGAGCTTGTTGCTAGCTTTACAACAAGTCCAAGTTCATCGAAAACGGAGTTCGCATGCATCTTCTATTGCGTTTTCGAGGTTGGGTGATTTTACCGGTTATTCATGATATAAGGTTCTACCTTTTATATTCATGATAAAATCCCCTCCTACAGATTCTTGAGTTTTCACTTTCTATTAGATAGCATTCGTTGTTATCTTCCAAACAAAGTTGGTTTCATTCGAATCGGAGTTCGGGAGCAATTGTTATTAAAGAAGAAAAAGAAAAGAAAAAAGGGGAAGGGGCCAGCCGGCCGGACCGGGCCAGGCGCCGGCCCACCCGGTCGAAACCGGCCTGGGAACCGGTGCCATCCGGGCTAATCCAGTGGCCTTTGGGCCCGTGTCCGGTCGCAGGCCCGGTGGCCAACCGGCCCGCCCGCGCCGCTCCCGGCCGAACCGGCCTCCCCGCCGGACCGGGCCGCCTCCCCGCGCGGCCCGCTCCACTCCGCGCCGCCCCCGCGCGTCCCGGCCGGGGCTGGGCCTCACCGCCCCGACGGCCCACCGGTGCGCTGCCTGTGCGCCCGCGTCGCCTTGCTCCCGCCGCTCGCGCACCGCCGGGCTTCGGCTCGCGCGCGTCTGTGGCCTTTTTCCACCGCCCAGCGCGGCTGCTGCTCAGCCCGGTTGCTGGGCCGGTCCGACCGGGCTGCTGACCGGCCTGTCCGGCTGCTGCTCCGGTCGGCCGGCCTGGTGACCGGCTGGGCCGTTTTTCTGCCCGAAATTGCTGCCCATTTTTCTGTCTTTTTCCCCCAACAGTTATTTTTGCACTTGGGCTATAAATACACTTCTTCCACCTTGAGCCAAATCAGTTCTTCCCATTCTCTCTCCTCCATTGCTACCATTTGAAGAACTTGTTCTCCCCTTGATTCCTCCAACCATTCTTGCTCATATTTGAGGATTTGGGAGAGGAGATCTAGATCTACACTTCCACCAAACCGTTTCTTCTCTAAGTGAGGGAATCTCTTGGGATCTAGATCTTGGAGTGTTTGGTTGACTTTCCCCTTGTTCTTCCTCTCCAATCTCATCCTAGCATTCGTTGCTTTGGTGGGATTTGAGTGTGAAGGATTTGAACACCTCCGGTGTTCTTGCTTTGCATCATTGCATAGTGTTGAGCTCTCCACCACGATTTGTTCGAGTGAGAGACCGTGAGCTTGTTACTCTTGGAGGGCGACCTCCTAGTTGGCTTGGCGGTTGGTGCTCCGGTGATCTCTTCAAGAAGATTGTGAAGAGGCCCGGGCTTCTCCTTCGTGGAGCTTGTGAAGTGGTTGTGGAGCTTGCCATCTCCGGAGCGGAGGAAAAGCTAACCATAAGGAAAGGGCCACTATCCTTCGTGGGTGTGGTTCGGAGAATAGGGTGAGCCTTCGTGGCGCGGGAATCCTTCGTGGGACCTCCACTCCTCCAAACGTGACGTACCTTGTTGCAAAGCAAGGGAACACGGGAATACATCCTCGTCTCCGCGTGCCTCGGTTATTTCTATACCCGAGCTCTCTTTCCTTGTGATAGCCATCGTGCTTGAAGTATATATATATCTTGCTATCACTTGTGCTACATATATCTTGTGCCTATCTTGCTTAGCTCTAGTTGTTATTGTTATACCTAGTTGAGCTTAGCATATCTAGGGTTTGTGCTTGTAAACTAAACGATAGTTTAATTCCGCATTCTTACAAGACAAATCCGAAAGAGTTTGTAATTGCCTATTCACCCCCCCTCTAGGCGACATCTCGATCTTTCAATTGGTATCGAGCAAGGTCTCTCCTTGTTTTAGGCTTCACCGCCTTGAGAGTAAAGATGTCGGCTAGTATAGTGCACAATGACACAATTGTCTTTAATGGCACAAATTATCTTTTGTGGCGAAATTGCTTGCTTTGTAATCTTCGGACCTTGTGTCCACATATAGAGCAATTTCTAGATGTAGGTTTTTCTCCTCCGATGGATCCTCAAAATCTATCTTTAGAGGATGAGAAAACTTACATCTTGAAGCTCAAGTATCTAATGAGCTTGTATTCTCTTTGAGACCAGATTTTCATAGGTTCTTGATATATATAAAGCGAAAATCGTCTCATGAGATGTGGATCAAGCTTAAGGAAATGTTTGGTGGATCCACTTCTCATTTGGTTGGTGGTGACTCCGAGGAGCTCTCTTCCCCTTCACATCATGAAGAGCTCCAAGTTGCTTCCACCTCCGGCCGTGATGAGTTCTCATCTTCTTCCACTTCACCAACGTGTAGCAAGACACGAGGTAATGATATGGTGAGTGGTGAGGAAAATTGCAATGTTGATATTGTGCTCAATAGTGATGATTCTTCATCTCTATCCCATTGCAATGCTTCCTCTTTGGACTTAAACACATCTAGCATTGAAAATAATCTACATGCTTGTGTTGATAGTCCTCGCATATCATGTGTAAATTGCTCACATAAACCCCATGATGATATGCTTGTCTTGTCTTGCTCCCATAATCAAAATGCTTCTATTTCCTCTAGTTGCTTGTTGACTAACAATGTAGAGGAAACCGAACACTCTATGGATCAAGACATGTTTTCAAATGAGGATTCAAGAATTTCTTCATCTTCATCCTCCGGTATGCACATGTGCCTTATGGCAAATGGATCAAAGGTATCTCCTACTTTGACTCCTAACACTTCCTCTAATGATGAGAGTGATGATGATGATAATGATGAAGAATATAATATCCTGGTGCATAATATGGCAATGGTATATGCTTCTCTTCATGGTAATAAAGAAGCTCGTGCTAACCTCGAACACTCTATGGATACCTTGAGTAAATATAGGGAAACCATAGTGGAGTTGGAGTCCCATGTTGAAAATGGGGAAAGGAGATTCACTCTCCTCAAGCATGAGCTAAAAGATGAGAAGCATACTAATTTTATGCTTACACAAAAAATTGAATCCTATATGCATGAAAATGAGAAAACTATTGTTGATGCTTGTGCTACTAACTCTACTTCTTGTGAAGCATCTACCTTAAAGGAGAATGTTGAGCTAAGGGCTCAACTTGAGTTGCTAACTAGCAATTGTAGGGAATTGGAAGAAAGCAATAAAACGCTCTCACACTCTCTTGAGGATCTTCTAACTTCCTACGATGAGCTAAAGTTAGCTCATGAGGCTAGTATCACTAAGGTAACATCTTGTGAGCCTCATGTGGACATTAGCACAACCTCTACCCAAAATGTTATATTGCCATGTGCTAGTCCTTGTAATCCATCTAGTCAAACTAGTGATACACCTTGTGTTGGATTACTTGCCTTGCCTTGTTGCTCTAACAATGAAGCTTCTACTTCCTCTAGTACTTGTATTTCTACTAACCATGTAGAGGAAATAAAAGAGCTCGAGGCCCAAGTCCTTTCTTTAAAGAAAGACTTGGAAAAGCGTCATGAAGGGAAATCCGCACTTGACAAGATGCTAAGTGTGCAACAATCCCCCAATGACAAGAGTGGACTTGGATTCAACTCCAATAACAAGAACAAGTCCAAGAGCAAGAGCAACAAGAAAAAGGGCCAAGACAAAGTCAAGGATCCGGCCAAGTTGGTTTGCTTCAAGTGCAAGGTTGAAGGGCATCATGTTAGATCATGCCCATTGAAGAAGAAGAAGCACTTGAGTGAGAAACAACAAGGGAAACGGCCACAAGGTCAAGGTCAAGCTCATGCTCGACCTCAAGTTGAAGATAGGCCACTTCCCAAGAAGAATCAAGTTGTTGTTCCCCAAGAGAAGAAATCAATAAAGAAGAGAAAGGGGAACACTTGCTACTTATGTCGTGTGAAGGGGCACTTTGCTTCTTCTTGTTTAAATGGTACCTTATCTAACCCTATAATTGTTGATGATGATTATTCTCTAGGGAAGGATAAGGATGGCAATGTGTTTGCCAAGTTTGTTGGAACTCAAAGTGGTCTCAAGAAAAGGACCATTTGGGTTGCCAAGCCTATTGTGACTAACCTCTTAGGACCCAACTTAGTTGGGGACCAACAAGCTCAAACGTAATCAATAGGTGCATATGGAGGTCATTGGAGACTTGGCTACTTCATGAAGAATTAAGGGATCTTCATATATTATATTTTGACCAAGTCAAGTCATATGGATTATCATCTATATCTTATATCCAATGTTCCTCTTTGCGGTAACTTATACTTCAACTCATCATATTTATTGTAAGTTACTTGCCCCTTTGCATGTTTGGTTTTGTACCAAATATTTGTGTGTATGTGTTGTGTCTTACTTACCTATCTTGTGTATTCAAGTATGTTTGTTTGACTCATCATATGCTTGTGTATTGTTTTGGAGCCTAATGCATTTTGATGATATCTTATTTGGCTCCCTTTGAAGTGATTAATGGAACATCCCATTTTGGGGGAGTGATATGCTTTGTGCATCTCCCTTTCTTTAAAATGTGTGTACTTGGGTACCACCACCTAGTATTGATATTGCAAGATTATCTAGTCACTATGTGGTGTGTCATACTCATGAGAAATTCAAATTCTAAAATATCCATTAATCATCTCTAGTTGAATTTTAAGTTGCCTTTTGTTTAGAAGAAATGTTTTATCACATTATGGGGGAGTAATATGTTTTGTACATATCACAAGCCTAGAAAATGTGAACATATGAGGTTATGCCACTTAGAGTTAATGCTCTTAATTATCTTGTTCTTAGGTGGCATGTTTGCTCAAACAAGCTCCACTTGTAGTAAAAAGATTTTATTGCTTATCTTTTGGTTCTTGTTTGAATAAGAAATTCTTGGTACGGTTTTCCTCAAATACATATCTCTATATCTTATTTGGGACACCGTTTGCTTCAAGTTATTCTAATCATTGCCGTGCGTGATTGTGTGACTAGTTGAAGCTATCAAGAATCTTCATCCGTGCATAGTGCTCAATTCTATATACTTATCCTATGCCTTTTATTGTGAAGTTGATCCTTACTAACATTGTGAATACTCCACCGGAAATTATTTCCAATATACTCATTGTCTTTGACAATTGATAACCTTGTATGTGGTTGAATTTTTGGATCATCTTCACCTTGGATTGTTTATTATTGCCTTATTCTATTTCCAACAAATCTTTGTTGCTCCCATGTGTCTTCATTGTCCCTTTGAAAAATCTTTTGATAAATTCTCTTGATTCATATCAAGTGTTTGTTTTGGAAGACAAACCTTTTTCCTTACGGTACATTGTGCCATTGTGAAAAGTGTATAGGGTTTGGTTTATTTTGTTTGAACCTTGCTCTTTTGGGGAGTTTGCTATCTCATTCTTTCTTACATGATGCATTTGCTTGAATGAGATAAATCCTTGAGCATGTTTGCTTTATTTCATCCTTTATGCTCAATGGTTTCTTCTTAGTTCATTTGTTGAACTTTGTTGAACAAATATTTTGTGATTTGCGTCTTTGATATATTTTGGACAACAAATTTGTTTGGTGACACCTTTATGCCTTATTCGATTCTTTTGGTGTTTTGTCCAAAGTATATCTTTCTTGGATCTTTAAAGTCTTTATGTGTGCTTATATGTAATTTGTTTATATTTGTAGCATGCTTGCTTTGTTTGATCCATTATATAGGGTATACTCCATCAAATCCTAAATGTCTAAGATGTGCATGAAATTCAAATTTCATCTAAATATGCACATATTTATATGGAGTGTGTCCTATATATTGTGGTTTGTCTAACCATGTTGGACCCAATAAGTTTGGGGGCCAAGATGTACTTGAATAATGTTTTAGGTACATTGGAGATGCAATGGAGGCTTGTCTCATCTATAAGGAAGGTGTTATCACCATATGAGAATTGGAGTCAAGACTAGGATGATCGATGAATCCCTATCTACTACATCATGCCATTGCTATCTCGGTAACAAGTATCTTATTCATGCATACTCATATAGCATCCAACCTCTTGTAGGTTGCATCTTGGCATGAAATTCTTTATTTCGAAAATATTGAGGTTCTTGAAAAATCCTTTTAAAGAAAACTTCTTATTGTACGTTTGAGTAATTTGAGAAGATGCATATGATAGGAATATATATATATATATCATGTTTATGATTCACCTATCTCAAATATGCCCTCTAGCAATTTATTGCATATCAATTCCTCAAAGAGCTCTTATGTCCAATATTGATGAAATTGCGAAATAAATCCATATTTATGATACTTGTTGCCTTTCTCAAAACATTCCAACTAGCTTTACTTCCCTTATTGTTGGTTGTGATGTTTTTGAGATTTTCTTTGTTGAAGCTCATTCATATACCACAAGTCAATATTGGAGCCATAGGCTATATATGCTTTTTAAGCAAACAACCTTTGGTATATCTTATGACTTCATCTTGGATATCTTGTCTTATTTATTTTGTTAACCTCTTGTGTGTGCATGTTTCTTTATGGATCATTGTCCACTTTAGAAACTTATATACATAAGAGCGTTAATCCATCACCTTGATATCTTTGTTCTTTGCCGACCATCTTTTATCCTTTAATTCTTAATGGTGTTGGTAAAGGAGACTTATGAGTGCTTGGTTTATTTGTTTTCCTTCTTGCACTCATATCTCGTAATTATTGGACTAAAGTTGTTCTTGATAAGCATATTCTCTTTATCCTAATTGCGTTCTAAATGATATATAGGGAGTGAGGATTCCATGTTTGTGCATATTGTATTCAAATGCAAACATTATAAATTGTGCACGAACTTTGGGGAGCTTTCTTATTTTTAGAGCACTATATCTCTCTTATCATGATATCTTTGTTTGTCCAATTGGATCTTTGATTGTTTGCTTTATTTGTTGAAGCTCACCTCACCATGTTATCTTTATGCAATCTTTGATCCTCAATATAGTTTGATTTCCTTCAAGTATTCATCATTGGATATGTGCACTTGATTCCACTCAAATTATGAGAAGTGCACACTTTGGGGAGGAACTCACATTATATTGGCCTTCTAAATTTTTCACCCATTTTGACAATCGATGCCAATGGGGGAGAAGTTTAGAGGGTTTAAGGGAATGGTTTTATACTTAAGTTTGGTTTGTGCTTAAGTGTTTTGCCTCTCATGCATTCCATATTTATATGTCTTGCATGGTTGTATATATATATAGAGGAAATTGTCCCAAAGGTTAATCTTGACAATGTATGCAATGAATTCATGTTCATCACACGTGCATACATTGTGGGGGAGTTTGCTCTATATATATTGGTTCTACTCACATCCCTTGCATTAGTTGTAGTTGTGTGAGTAGAGTCGGTTTTGATATGGACTAGTTGCTTTGTGTTACTTGACCATATCAAATACAACCTCTTGTATACAACTTATTCTCGGATAAGTTGCGTACTTGTCACTAATATTCATTATATAAACCCTCTTATTGTGGTTGTCATCAATTACCAAAATGGGGGAGATTGTAAGGGTACATTGCCCCTATGTGTGGTTTTGGTAATTAATGACAACCCCTATGGACTAATGTTTTCATTGAGTTTATATGAAGGAATATTCCATAGGTACTACTTGCTCTCCATGTGTTGGATTCAAGTATGGATGCCATGAAGATAAAGATATACCTTGTGTATTGGCATCAAGATCATCGGTATGAAGATATATATGTGATATGATCAAGAAGAAGAAATGAAGATGGAGTTCTTATGTGGAACTCAATATTAGCCATGCTCTATCTTAAGTGAGTATGAGAAGATACAAGGTTGAGTTGGGCAAGTTCAAGATGAGCATCTTGAGTGGATCACATGCTTGAAGCTTGCCGTCCATTTGGTGATAATGGACATGTGAAGATGTGCATCAATGAAGCTTTCCCATCATGGTGTATGGGGGAGCATTTGTGAGTATACACGAAGCGACAATGATCAAGTGATGCATTCCGGCTTGAGTGGAGCGTGAAGTGTTATCATCAAGATCAAGCGGGATGCGCAAGGCAAAGGTATGACCTTGATAGGTTTTCCTTTTATCGGTCTCGAGGTGGTTGATGGGAGACCGGATTATAGGATAGATAGCCGCACTATTAAGAGGGGCTTTCGGTTGGGTAACTTGATCACATCGTCTTAGGGAGCTCAATCCTTGCATGCGCTGCATATTCTTATTGCTTCTTGGTATTTCTCTATGTGAGGTTCTTGAGCTTGTTGCTAGCTTTACAACAAGTCCAAGTTCATCGAAAACGGAGTTCGCATGCATCTTCTATTGCGTTTTCGAGGTTGGGTGATTTTACCGGTTATTCATGATATAAGGTTCTACCTTTTATATTCATGATAAAATCCCCTCCTACAGATTCTTGGGTTTTCACTTTCTATTAGATAGCATTCGTTGTTATCTTCCAAACAAAGTTGGTTTCATTCGAATCGGAGTTCGGGAGCAATTGTTATTAAAGAAGAAAAGAAAAGAAAAAAGGGGGAAGGGGCCAGCCGGCCGGACCGGGCCAGGCGCCGGCCCACACGGTCGAAACCGGCCCGGGCACCGGTGCCATCCGGGCTGATCCAGTGGCCTTTGGGCCCGTGTCCGGTCGCAGGCCCGGTGGCCAACCGGCCCGCCCGCGCCGCCCCGGCCGAACCGGCCTCCCCGCCGGACCGGGCCGCCTCCCCGCGCGGCCCGCTCCACTCCGCGCCGCCCCGCGCGTCCCGGCCGGGGCTGGGCCTCACCGCCCCGACGGCCCACCGGTGCGCTGCCTGTGCGCCCCGCGTCGCCTTGCTCCCCGCCGCCCGCGCACTGCTCGGGCTTCGGCTCGCGCGCGTCCGTGGCCTTTTCCACCGCCCGCGCGCGGCCGCTGCTCCGCCCGGTTCGTCGGGCCGGTCCGACCGGGCTGCTGACCGGCCTGTCCGGCTGCTGCTCCGGCCGGCCGGCTCAGTGACCGGCTGGGCCGTTTTTCTGCCCGAAATTGCTGCCCATTTTTCTGTCTTTTTCCCCCAACAGTTATTTTTGCACTTGGGCTATAAATACACTTCTTCCACCTTGAGCCAAATCAGTTCT
Organism: Lolium rigidum; assembly: GCF_022539505.1. Taxonomy (NCBI): domain Eukaryota; kingdom Viridiplantae; phylum Streptophyta; class Magnoliopsida; order Poales; family Poaceae; genus Lolium; species Lolium rigidum. Next base: position 328,774,349 of record NC_061508.1, on the reverse strand, counting down.
TCCCATTCTCTCTCCTCCATTGCTACCATTTGAAGAACTTGTTCTCCCCCTTGATTCCTCCAACCATTCTTGCTCATATTTGAGGATTTGGGAGAGGAGATCTAGATCTACACTTCCACCAAACCGTTTCTTCTCTAAGTGAGGGAATCTCTTGGGATCTAGATCTTGGAGTGTTTGGTTGACTTTCCCCTTGTTCTTCCTCTCCAATCTCATCCTAGCATTCGTTGCTTTGGTGGGATTTGAGTGTGAAGGATTTGAACACCTCCGGTGTTCTTGCTTTGCATCATTGCATAGTGTTGAGCTCTCCACCACGATTTGTTCGAGTGAGAGACCGTGAGCTTGTTACTCTTGGAGGGCGACCTCCTAGTTGGCTTGGCGGTTGGTGCTCCGGTGATCTCTTCAAGAAGATTGTGAAGAGGCCCGGGCTTCTCCTTCGTGGAGCTTGTGAAGTGGTTGTGGAGCTTGCCATCTCCGGAGCGGAGGAAAAGCTAACCATAAGGAAAGGGCCACTATCCTTCGTGGGTGTGGTTCGGAGAATAGGGTGAGCCTTCGTGGCGCGGGGAATCCTTCGTGGGACCTCCACTCCTCCAAACGTGACGTACCTTGTTGCAAAGCAAGGGAACACGGGAATACATCCTCGTCTCCGCGTGCCTCGGTTATTTCTATACCCGAGCTCTCTTTCCTTGTGATAGCCATCGTGCTTGAAGTATATATATATCTTGCTATCACTTGTGCTACATATATCTTGTGCCTATCTTGCTTAGCTCTAGTTGTTATTGTTATACCTAGTTGAGCTTAGCATATCTAGGGTTTGTGCTTGTAAACTAAACGATAGTTTAATTCCGCATTCTTACAAGACAAATCCGAAAGAGTTTGTAATTGCCTATTCACCCCCCCCCCCTCTAGGCGACATCTCGATCTTTCAGATGGGAAGCTGGGGAATGGGTTTACAGCATCTGATGGACAGGAAGAGTAGAGACCTTTACTTGGCGATACAACTGCAAGGGAGGCCGATTCCAGCAATCGGCCAAAACACATTCTCACCACATTTGCTAGTCGATGTGCTATTTAGCGTGGTGAGTGATGTGAAAGGCTTATAGTTGGCTGAAAAGCCGATATCTTCAATCACTTGAAGGATTCGGCTCGGGGGGCATACACACAGAGAAGATACAAGGCCACGAAGTATGTACCCAGGAGAAGCCGATTCATGAAATCGATCGGCTAATAAAAAAATTGAAAATAGAAAAATTTTAAGCACAGCCGATGCTCGGACATCGACTTCAGAATAAAAAGCCGATGCACAGCCATCGACTCAAGAGGTACAAGCTGTTACAACACAAGTACATGTTCAGTTGAACAATTATCATTACATGGAGGGGCTCTACTGAAGGAATGCCTCAAGGGCACAAAGTGCAGAAGCACGAACATGATCTACCTCGGCGATCTCAGCCTCGTCATCTTCATCCTGGCCCGTCACCAACTGCTTGTTCAAGGTGCGGATTTCGGCCAGATCAGTCTTCAGTTCAGCTTTGAGACCCTCTGAGAGCTTCCTTATCTTGGATGAGCTGCTTGGTTACCCGCACCCTCTCTTCGAGGTCCTCCAACTCCTTCCGCAAGATCTCCAGTTCAGCGGTACTGGTGGATGTGTCAGTTTTTGCGTCCAAAGCTGCCTTTTTCTCATTAAGCCGCTGACACTTGTCTGCAATATCGGCTTTCAATGGAAGCTGGGCGTGGCGCAAGCCGATTCTCTGACGAGCCAAGGTCACCCTTGACCTGTAAGCAGACAAAGTCACCACGGCCCAGAGCTTCACCTGCAATGTCACCGGGAGATGAGGCTGGAGGTCTTCGAGAATGCTCTTTATTCCCTCGGTGTCTTCAACCAATGTCTCGATTGAGGAGGAGAGCAAGGCCTTGAGCTGTTGGAGTTGACCATGGGTAGCGTTGTGCCCTGACTCTTCGCTTGCTTTAGCAGACGGTTCGATGAATTCTGGGTCAAACGTTAACAGATTTGAAAGATCATAACCCTGACAAACAACAAGAACACCGTCAGTACGCAGCAAAAAAGCAAGGAAGAGCTAAGGAAATGAGGTATACCTCTCCTAAGACCATAGGGGCGGCCGATGAAGAAGCGATCGGCTCTTGTGTCTCTGCTGAGGGTGTGGCCAAGGTGGTAGCCTTGTCGACTCCACTTTTGGAGGTTGCTAGGTCCAGGGCGGTGGATGGCATCACTACCTCCTTGACTTCCCCACTAGAGGTGTCATTGGTCTGAAAAGGGAGCAGTTAGCCGATGGGAACAACAATAGGTCAGCACCAAATATGAATCAAGAAGAGTGTGGAGAGCAATTACGTTCGAAAGCTCCTGGTCTGATGAAGAGGTTTGTGGCATTTTACGAGCCCTCTTGATGCATCGGATCTTTGTACGTAGATCACCCTGTCCTGCTTTTGGAGAAGCCTGGAAAGAAGCAGGTTCGGGAGCTGACCGTTTCTTGGAAGCCGACGGTGGCAAGTCTGGCGGGCTCGGCGTGGTGTTCTCCCCGGAGGCGCTTGAACTTGAGTCCTCTTGGTTGGACTGTGTATCCTCGCTAGAGATTTCTTCAGTAGAGGTCTGTGAAAGAAATATGAACACGTTACAAAAGCCTAGAAGAATGAAGGAAACCAGCCAAGGCGTGGATTAGCTTACGTGCAGAACTTCTTGGGCTGGAGAGGAGGTTTGGCGCCTCAAGGTCTTCCTGGTAGCTACTTTCCTCACTGCTGTTCTCGCTAGGGCTCGGGGGGCAGCTGGCCTGGAAGATGCTCCGCTCTTGGGAGCCGATTTTGGTAAAATCGGTCAGTTCTCGCATCATGACCTTCTTCAAGGATGGTGAGTTTTTGCAGAAAAGGACCACCGGAGCTGGTGGGTGGAGTGTGAAAGAGGAGCCGTCATCATGTACAGAGCTCGGACCATCTTGTTACCGCAAGAAAACAGAAGCGGGGTTGTAAAAAGAAGGATACCGCGAGTAAGCTACTTCAAGGCAAAATTGTGAGCGAGTGGTACCTGTTCTGCAGGGATATCATATTCAGCATCCAGTTGTTTCAGCAATGGTCCTAGAGCTCTTCGGAAGGCATGAGTCTTCCACATTACCCACCAGGCCTCGAAATCATCCGTTGATGAAGTGAAAGAGAGATTGTGAGGAATTGGGATGACTAGACCATCGAAGAAGGAGTAACACCTCTGACTAGTAAGGACATCGGGCAAGTCGGCCCTGCTTTCTGTTAAGTAGTGGAGAAAGAAGTGGGGAGACACTTGCCCAAGACCAAACTGTCGGGCTGCTATGACCGGTTGATAGGACTCATAACCAGGTTTGATGATCCTGTTGGAGGTACTCATGCCCACCGGAAGAAAACAGGGACGAATCATGATGGAGTATAATTGCCGGGTGCTGGTGTCATCGGCAAAGCTGTCTAGCCTAAAGGAGACTGGATTTTCGAAGTGCTCAGACTCCGTGTAAGGAAAGAAGAGAGGATTGTCCAGACCTTGGAAGAAGATGCTGAACCATTTTGAGGTTTCTTGGGGGATCAGCCTATCGCTCGGGAGGCTGTACAAGGCTTGGCCGTAGCTAGTGCATCGGATTTGCTTCCCAGTAGCATCTGGAAAGGTGCGAGTGGCCAGACGAGGGAAGTTTGGGATGTGGCTCTGGAAGTAGAGTTGGGCCCATAGCTGAATGAACCACCAAGGACCTCCTGTTTTAACTGTTTTTTGGGAAAACAGTTTGACAGACATCAGCTGGAGATATCGATAGACCTCTCCAAGGAACAGTTTGCCAATGCATAGTTTGGTGCCTTTGGCAAGTTCATAGGCCAAGGAGAGGTAATTCTTGGTGGGAGCAAGGGAAGGCCCGCAGAATATGAAGTGCTCCAACCAGAAGTTTAAGAAGGCCGTGTGTTCTTTCTCTGTTACAGGGCCTTTGGATTTCATGTGGCGTCGAAGATAAGCACCCCAGTTTGTGCAGTCTTTTTTGGAAGAGAGCTGGAAAGGGACCTTTGGCAGCATAAAGGCAGAGGGACTTGGGGATGCGATATCTAGGCCGGTAATCATGGCCACGTCTAGTAGGGTTGGGGTCATGGGGCCGTGGCCAAACATAAAACAATTCAAAGCATCAGACCAAAAGTAGCCGATGGTTTTCAAAAGGTTTTCATGTTTTTCAAGAGGAGACAGTGATAGTGCTAAGGCATCGGCTATTCAAGTAATCTCCCAGTTGGATTGGTGGGTCTTGGCTACCCTATTATACCATGAAACCCAGTCCGCAGGAGGATTAGGCCAGGCTCGTAAGCAATTGGCCCAAGAAGATGGATCTAAGTTTTGGTTCACAAAGGGGATCCTATTGGCCTCGCATGAAATCAGATGAGCAGGACTCTCAGTGGAACGAGGACCAAGACAAAGAGAATTCGGAAGGGAAGGATGCGGCAGCAGAATATCTGATACCTAAGAAATTAATGGCGTAATGAGACATTAATTCAGGTGTTTTGTTGATAATTCCAGCAAATTACTCGGATGGTGAGGGACGGTGGGGGATTACCTTCAATCCAGAGACCTCAGTGTTGGTGTTGAATGATTCCGCCATTGGATTCGTCGCGGAGGAGTTTGTGCGATTGGGATTTGAGAGTTGCGTGGCTGGAAGTTAGATCTGTGCGAGCGGTGATTTGGGGATCTGAGTTTGCTCTTATAGGCAAGGGTGCAAGTTACCGTTTGAACGGGCGACTGAGTGGGCTGCGTTCGCGTTTTGTGATAAGGGCCGACGTTTTGCCATCGGCTCTTCGCGTGTTGACTCGCATTAACAATCGACAAATTGGTGATTTCCGAAGAGTACTGCGGCGGTTCTGCTCTGCCACGACACGACCCCTCGAAGGAAAAAACAGAGTGGTTTTGAAATTATCATTACCAAAACCAGGGGGGCATGTGTTATCACCAGATTTTAGCCGAATCAGGAGATGGGCCGTAAGTGAAGATGGGCTTGAAGATATACACGTGGAGCGTCTTTGAAGCGGCCTTGCACGAAGAGTTTGGGCTAGATTGCCCGTGTATCTGTAATATAGTAGATCGCATCTTAGTTTAGAATTAAAAGATAGAGTTTAACCCGTGCACGGTTAGGTGCACGCCCGAATTAGAAAGTCCCTTGGACTATAAATATGTATCTAGGGTTATCGAAAAAAGGAGGACAATCACGTTCACAACAAACACAAATCAGGCGCATCGCCACCCCTACTTTCGAGGGTTTCTTCCGGGTAAGCATCATGCTGCCTAGATCGCATCTTGCGATCTAGGCAGTACGCGTTTATTCGTTACCTTGTGTTGCTCGTGCTGAAGCGTTGTTGATGGCGAGTAATACTATTTATCATAGATGTTTTGGGGCTAGCATGAATGCTTTTCTTATACATGCTTGCTTAGCTATGCTGCCCCACGATATCTAGATGCCCTTACACCTACCTAGGTGTAAGGGCAGCACCTTGCTTGTTCGTTATTTAGTAGATCCAATCTGTTATAGTTGCTCCTTGATTCTTCAAGGATTGGTTTAATATCTGTATGATTAGGCCTTGCAAACGGGTTGAACGATCCGGTAGCACGTAAGGTATGGTTTGTTAATCCTAAGAGGGATGTTCCGGGAATTGGCTTAGTGTTGGTTTTTAGGCCTCTTCTAGGGTTAGTTTTCCATTATCTTTCGTGTCTATTAGGCTCAACTACGCGCAGGATGTTCCGATCATGCGGTGAAAACCCTAAACTGTCGTAGATTGGTTTAGCTTTATATTGATCAAGCAGGAGCCCCATGTCATCGTTAACCCGACGTAAGCCATGGGGCGATCGGCTCTTTGAGCCGATCCACAGGGCAACCTCGAGAGCCGATAGGGCTCGTATTTAATGTTTACGTGTCTCGCCATGCAGAAACTAATCGAAGCAATTCAACACCTTCCCGACCAGGTATAGGTCAGGTGGCACGCCCTTGCAACCGCTAGGACGTGTGCCGGAACATTTGCGGGACGACGTCGAGGGACCAGGGCCCCCTGCAGTCTTGGAAGCCTCCCGGCTCTTCGTGTTGCTTAACCACTGCTCGCCGGTGGGTTTTGGCAGGCAACAATAGTAGATGGAAATTTCAATGTACAAACGGTTTCATCAAGTTATATAGAAGAGATGGTTCATAGGTGATGAATTAGGTGCATTGGACCGATTCCGGATGAATGCCATCAAAATCTATATTGCATCAACATCATTGAGTTGAATTTACGATCATATTATGATCTAAAGGAAGCAAAGAAAAATCAACTTAGAATCATAGATGGGTTCAATGAGTGAACCAATATGATCAACATGAAGTTCCCGTGAAGAACAAGATTTGACTGAGATTGAGTTCATTGGAGGAACTCAAAGGTGGTCATGATTGGGTTCACTAGTTGAGCCATCCTTGATCATGTATTGAGGCAAGTAACTTCAAGTCAAGAATTCCTTAATCCTTATGCTTTTCAGAGATCAAGGTAGATCATAAATTATAAAAAGGTTTATCAAGATGAAATCCTAGAATTGAATTCTAGAAGATCAAGACACAGGTGTAAATTATATACTATGGTAGGATCAGGTGATCTTATGGTATGGTAAAAACATTTGAACTGTGTTTGTGAACTAACCCTTGAACTATGTGTTTGGTGTTTATATGTTGTTTTGATTCCTCTTATGAGCTTGAATCAAGAAGGTAGCCCATGAGAAGATGGCATATAGTGGAGATGGTCACTAAGGTTGAGAAGAGCATGTTCAAGATAACCACCCCAAGTGATTTTATGCTTAAAGCTTGACATCCCTTTGGTGATAGTGGTGCGAGTATACTACACTAGCAAAAAAATTGTACAACATAAACCAGAAAACTGTTGCACTAATAGATCACTATATTACCACTAGACGCATAATCCTGCAGCAGAAGTAAAGTTGTTGTAGTGCGTTAGTGCAGTATATTCACACTACGCTACAACACGCCAGGCGGGTCACTACCTTGGTTCTGGCCCATGGACCATCATCTCGAAGACCAACATCAGCTGATCTTCGATGGTGAAGCTGAAGGACCTCAAGCGCAGGGTTGGCATGGATCAAGGGTGGGCTGAATTTTTCATTGCTCACGACATCAACATCGACTATTTCATGACCTCCAAGGTCGTCAAGGGCCATGTGTACAAGGTCAACATCTTTGTCTACAACATGAATGAGGTGGTCAAAAAATGCCCACGGCATGATCCAACGCTTGCCATTATCTAGTTGTTGTTTGAACTATATTGTGTCACCTAGCTATCGAACATATGTCGATGTTGTCTATCTGTCTTCGTGAAGTATGCCTCGCGCGAACTAAGTAATTTTGGCTATGTTATTGTATGAACTAAGTTGAGTTCGGTCTCCCATTTATGTTGTTGCTTTAGTATGTAATTTCGGCTATGTTGTTGGCATATTTGAGAATGCATGGAGTGAGGCAAAATGTAGCCCAAGCTACATGTAGCAGTTTTAAAAAATGATAAAAACGTCATTTCAAAGTTTTAAAATATTATGGTAAGAAAAAAGCTAAATGTAGAAAATGATCTATTATATCAACATGCAAAATCTTAATTCAAAATACACCTTATATTCTAGGCTGTGCATAGCTGACAGGAGTGAGGTTTGAAGTAGTGAATAGCGCAACATTTCAAGCCTCCAAAAATCTTCAGGTTTTGTCATTTTGGCGCAGCTCTTTATTTTCATTGAACTGACTGTAAATTGTAACAGCCACCGTTCTTGATTTACATAAGGTGGGAGTTCATGAGTTAAATACTCAGGTACTCTGGTACTGTTAGCATAAGGTTAACATCTTGTTAGACGAGAGAGTGAAAAATCCACTCCAGTTGTGAATTGCACTGCTAGTGTTTTTCTTTTTTGGAGATCATTGCAGTGCTAATTGTTCAGTCGGGCATTTTAATTGCGTGTAGATGCAGAAAACTGCAGACTTGCGGTGCTCCAGTTTCAGTGGCGGATACAAAAATCCATATGGCATAGTCATATAATAACTAATTGCATATCACTGTTGAAATCGCTGGATACAAACAATCCAGATGTGACCAGTCTTTTACGGCCAAAATGACACCCCATAATTAGATTACAAATCTTCCATACAGAGTAAGATGAACCAGCATATTTATCTTCCTCCAAGAGAGCACGTCTTCAGAAACAAAGCAGGAGAGAGCACATGTTCAAGAAACGAAGGCCCTGGCAGTACTCTCCAACACACGACCAAAGCACCGAGGTTAATTCTTCAACAATAGCAGCACTGAGATAGCAGTTAGATAGAAAAAAATGTGCTAACTGAATGCCGTAATACACATAGCTATCCGGGTATGCTTGATAAAACATGTTCATACAAAGAGCAGATGCGACCTGGTGAAATTTTGTTACGAGCAAATTGCACACTGAACAGCAGAGATCAAACAAACAGGGCCATGGAAGAGATACTCCATCGTTAACAGCAACGAAGTTCTAACATCATAGATCGATACTCCATCGTTAACAAGACATTCAACACATCATAATAAGTATAAGAGCTACTGCGACCATCCAAAACGACATGTTCTACTGGTAGTACCAGTAAGAGCTAAGAACAAAAGGCATGCTCTGAATCCAATGCCAAAGCATACAAGAAGTGTTGAACATTCAGACATGCCCTGTGCAGAACGGAGGCTCCTCATCTTCTCCTTGCCTCCAGTGGGACGGGATTGGAATGATGCTCTCTTGGAGGCGGTGCTGAGTAAGGAACATACAATATTGCCTCTTTCCGAGGTTCACGATTCCTAAGAACTTGCCACCAATGTCATAGCGAAACACAAGTTTATTGTTAAACTTGATCAGCAGCTCATGCTCGTTGAGCACAACCATATCATTGAACCATCGCACCGTTGAATCGAGTGGTGCTTTCGTTTTCCTTTTGGAAGAAGCTAAATAAAGTTGCCGTGATACCTCCACCGTTGACGGGTCGATCCGGTACTTGAAATCCCAGATCTTAGCCTCGTAATCCTGCATCACCCAGACATCTATCTCGCGGTAACCGGGAGCCGGGCTGCCCCAGAAAGCAAGCTCCCCCTTCATCTCGAACAACTTCCTATTAGAGCACAGCTGGGTGGGACCACGCATCCGCCGGAATGACTCGGCTTCCGTGTCGAACACAATAATGTCATCTCCGCCGTCCCCCAAAATGGGACAGCCACCATAAGGAAACCAGTGCAGGCTGCCGCGGTGGTGGACCGGCGGTGGAGACGAAGATAAAGGGCATATCTCCATGAGTAACTTATGTTCCCTGAAAGGCAACGAGACTCCTGGCATTGTGACTGCGACGTGCCTCGGCTCCTTGGATCCCACTGTGAGCGCGTGCAAGCTGGATTTAGATAAGTCATGTGACATCGAGACCCAAAGCACCCTGTATTCTCCGGTTGGATGGTGCCGGTAGAACCCGATTATGTTGTTGAAGAAGCCTTGCCTGAGCTGGGGCAGGAAAGCATGTTCGCGGGTGACTGGGTTGCAGATGTAGTATCGGGTTAGGTGGCGGATGACGAGCAAGCCATCGCAGCTGGCGTGAAGGTCGCTCTTTGAACGGTGTTGGAAGCCCGGGACGAAAGGCCAGAGCTGTTGGTTGGAGGCTCTACAAGAACCGGTGCCACGGATGACGACAAGACTGGCGGGCCGGCCGTCCCCGTTGATGATCGGGAGCGACGGCTGGTGGCGGTGGTGTTCGAGCATGAATTCTGGCGTGGAGGTGATGCTGCGCCACGCCGTGCTGACAACTCGACATCGGCCGACGTCCTTGGGCGGCAACTGGGTGAGTATCTTGTCGATGATCTCCTCGGGCAGGTGCTCGAACAGGTTCGCGCCTCTCCTGTCCGGCATGGTGCTCCGTCGAGTCATGTCAACTGAAAAGAAGCGCCAAGCTTTAGTGCACAAGCGGAAAATCCACCACCAGGGCAAATTGCTTCAGTGACCGGCGCGGCAGGCAGGAGAAATACACGAGGAAGACGCACAGCGGCACGGAGTAGGAGCGTCCAGCAACGACGAGCTCCCCTGCTTGCGGGAGGAGACCTTGAACTGGAAACCCACGGTGGTGAGCGAGCTCGATCCGGAGCCCAGGAGGCTGGACTCGACTAGAAGCGGCCGCAACAGAAATCGAGGAGGAGCGGAGGCTAGCTCGATCCCCTCCGGAGTGAAGAAGAATTACTCCTGTACTCCAGACTCCAATCGGATGGGGAATTGGGAGGAATTTTGCGGAGTATTAGGTCTTGCGGTGTGCTCCAGACTCCGATCGGATGGGGAATTTTCGGTTGCACTTGCAGCCGACTAGGGGAGGAGAGATTCACTGGAACGCTCCAAAAGTCTTCTTATTTCTCCCGAACTCGGTCTCTTTATTTAAAAATAATAATAATAAATCATATTCAGAATTTTCTAAAGCTTGTAAATATGATTTTCCCAATGTCTTAAAACATAGAGATCTCGGGAGCCAGAAATCTCCGGCTGAGTCACTTAAGGTGGTTGAGTATTTTATTTTTTTGGATTCGTCTACCATTTCCTGAAAAGGATAATTTGACCAAGTTTTTATCAAAAATTGTTAACATGCAAAATAAAAAATTAATATCATTAGATAGATAATGAAATATATTTTTATATGGTATCTACAATTATTATACTTATTGATAGATTCTACTAAAAAATTGTTAAACTTTACTTGGTTTGACTTTACACAAAAAACTTAAACCTTGTGATGGAGGTAGTAATACATATATTAAATGAAAATATATTTCATAATTATTTATTACAACCTTCATTCGGTTGAGTCACTTATTTCCGGATGGAGTAGTATTTTTTTGCGAGGCCAATGGAGTAGTATTGTTTTGATATTGTACATATTTTCACAGTGCGGCACTTCCTCCCCTCCCGGGTCGCAAGCGGTAGCGACCTGGAGGGAAAACCCTGAATCGAGCGACCACCTCCCCGCCCTCTTGGCCTATGTCACCGTTGGGGCTGGCGTTGGTTGCGGCGCCTAGCCGTCAAAGAGCGGCGGGTAGGTCAAGATGAGCCCCGTTGAGCCTTCCGCGCGTGGGGCGAGACGACAAGTTGGGCGGCGTGCGGTGGCGCGATGAGTTGGAGTGGAGGTGTTGGTCGGACGGCTTGGCGGGGAGGCCGGAATGCGGAGCGGAGACAGAAGGCGGAAACGCTATTCCTAGGTGGCAGCGTGGGCCTTCCCAGGCCATGGAGACTCCCCAGATGGCGCAACAGTGGTGCCACCGGTGTTGGTTCCTGGAGGCGGCGGAGGCCGTGGAGGAGTAACGCCGTCGATGCTGGTTGCTAGCAGCGTAGGCCAGCTCTAGGCCTTCCCGGGATGGAGTTGGGCCTGAGAGCTACCGCTGTAACATAGATGTCCGGAGGTGACCGCTATGGTGCAACGAATCCTCAATCGTTGTGGGAGAAGGGTGGGGGCTGCGGGAAGAAGGAGTGATCTCGTTCGTGCAGATCGCGGGAGTTCTACGACACTTCGGCGACTATGGTAAAGTGTTGTGGCGGCGTCGGTGTGAACAACTTGGACGGTTGTCCTAGTCCGGCGGGAAGGGAGGGAAGTGTGCGGCTTTAGGACTAAAGTCTTGTCCGCCTTCGGTCAGTGCCGACGATGACGGTGCTCGCGGGTGTCGTTCTCCTCCTTGGAGCTGTCGTCGAGGTGTGTCTACGCTTCCCGCTCTCTCACTGGTTTGCTAGATGGCTCCGGGCGAAATCCGAGGTCTGGAGTTCGATCGGCGCGATGGCGTCATCCTCGATGTTATCAATTTATTGGGAGCATCGCGTTTGGTGACACGGCGTGCAGGTTACTCATTGCCCTCCTCTGGTTCTCTTCGCTATTGAAGGTTGTTCTCCAGGGGCGCAATGCACGCTGTTGTCGGCAAGTCCAAGACGATGTCTTCTGGGGACCAACCAAGTTCCGCCATATTTCTACTTTAGATGATTCATCGACGAGGAGAGTCCTTTTGAAGCTGTTGTTCTTCGGAGCTGTCCGTCGTCGATCGAGACACTACAACTTTGTTGTTTAGCTTAGGATAGGCTCTTTTATCTTGTGTTGTTATTTTGTCGGTAGTGGATGTCTTCGGACTAGCAAGTGTGGAAGTGTTGCTACGCCTGTTGCTCGCTACGAAATATGTTACCCCTTTCGCATATTCTCGAAAAACATTATACATATTGATTTGTAAACTTTGTGGAAATAAGAAAGTTCGAATTCCGAACAAAGCCCTGTTTTTTTTGCATGCAGACGTAAGACAAAACAGTGCTGCCGGCCTATATAGCAAGTCCTGGATCAGCCTCTGGGCCGGATATCTAGACCAATTTTGCCTGTCTAGCTCTTTAAGCTTGTAGCCGACTTACGCGCAGGCCCAGCCCAACAACAGATCTCCAATCCCCTTCCCATAGAACCCTAGTCTGCTTCCGTTCCGCACGAACCCCGCACGGCTGCTCATCCTCCTCGTCTTCGTCTCCGCCTCCGACCAGCCGCGCGGCCGCGCCACCAGCTCGTCTCCTCCGATGGCGGTACGAGCGTTCCCTCTCTCCTTCCCCCTCCCCCCTCGCCACCTTCCCTTAGCAGACCTCTTCATACAGCAAGTTACCTGTTTGGCGAGAACCCTAAGATCGTGCGGCTGTGCCGCGGCGACGAAGCACCTAGCCGTCTGCGCGGCGGGGGGCTGTAAGGGTGCGCGTCGTTTCGTGCGAGCCGCTGGGTGAACGCGGAGGGGGAGATCGAACTCGAACTGAAGTTCTCTCCCGAGTGTCGCTGCGGTTAATAGCACTTTCGATTTGCTAATCTTTTCGACCGGTTAGTGATCCCGTGTGTCGCTGCGGTTGCAAACCTGGCCTATCCGAGGCTCTGAGCATCTTGGCATGGAGATCGTGCATTATCATCAAAACTTTGCCGGTTTGGTTAGGGTTTTTTTTTTTGGAAATATCGCCGGGTCTTTAACTAGATATATAGTTCGTGATTTTGGACTTGGGAACAAGTGACATTGTTGTTCACAAGTGAAATTGTTACCAAAGTTTTGAATACTTTCTCCTGCAATGCTAATTGTCGGTCACTAGCTGCAAAATTCTGCATCTGCATCTGCTACTGCAAAGTACTGATATTAGGTTTGGGTAGTGCTATTCTTCTGAATCAAAAATTGTAAAATGCTATTTTTAAAATATTTTCCTGCTACAGACCACAATTTGATGTTTATGACACTTCCCAGCTGAGTTAAGGATCTGGTGTGAGTACTATCGTGTTAGTGATACAAGCCTACAATTGGCTCAGCTCTAGTTGTGGTTACGGTTTTTGAGTTGTAGGATTTTACATGTCATGCAGTAAATTAAGGTTGCAGTATCTGTGCTGAGCTGCAAAATTACCACAATTGTATTGAACATCTTTTCTCATATATTTGTAAAAAATCACAAGTGACCTTATATGTTCTATACTGTACTACTTCATTTGATAATATGTGTTAATTGCTCATGTTTCTTTACTCCGCTGCAGACTGTGCCTGTTAACCCTAAGCCATTCTTAAATAACTTAACCGGGAAGCCTGTCATCGTCAAGCTGAAGTGGGGGATGGAGTACAAAGGTACCTTTATGGGATTTCGTTGCTTGTTAGCTACATTCATCATCTGATTGTCCTTTTCAGATTTGTCATTCTTATTCAAGACCTCAGTTGTACTAATGCATGAATTGTTTTGTTTTCTACCTCAGGATATCTTGTTTCAGTGGATTCATACATGAATCTGCAGGTAAAGTTCACATTGTTTGTGCTTAGCCATTTTAAATGATGGAGGACACTCATGCTGTTTGATCATTTTATCATACTAGTTTTTTACTTACACTTCTGACTTATTGCAGCTTGCTAATACTGAGGAATACATCGACGGGCAGTTCTCAGGAAATTTGGGCGAGATACTGATAAGGTAATCCATTCATCGATCATTGACCACAGCTAGAATGTATCATTAGTCCATCTCTATATATTTTCTGAAATTTTAACATTAAAACTCGCATCCTTGCACTTTCTGAAGCCTGTATCGAATATCGGATTAAAGATATAATATTGTGAATCCGCAACTGGTAGCACTCTCATAACCCTAGAAGTCAACAAACTGTAGTAGATGTGGAAGTATGTTATGGCTGTTAATAGCTATTTACTCTTAATATTGCATATGCACAAGTGAATGACCCGGTTCCATCAATGTTCTGATTTGCTGCTTAATCTGCAGATGCAACAATGTTATGTACCTCCGAGGTGTTCCAGAGGACACAGAGATCGAAGATGCAGAGTGAAGGAGTACATGGACTGTTACTAGGTTGATGCTTGTTGTGTGATGCTGAAAAACACCACTGTAGTTTGTCTCCATCTGCACAAGTGACTGTATTAGCAAGCATTGCGCCCATGTTAACTCAAATTCTGTATCCTGAATGAATGGATGATTGACTGGCATGTCTTAAAACGGCTGATTGCTTATTGCTGGTAGGTTCTGCTGTAACCGTTTGGTGTTTGATATGTGACTGTCCTGCGACTCAACATAGGTGCATGAGCCGATGTTTCTGCTCCAGTTAGATCTTTCTTTTCGCTAATAGATGCCATTATACTGTAACATCTTTTAGTCATGTATTACATTTTCACCAGTTGCCAAAAGTACTTTGATCTTTTGGTCATCCAAACGTTTTAACCTTAAACTTTAGCACTAGTTGATTGATTTACAACATGGATTCTAAAATTTGTTCACATTCACATTATACCTGAACCTGACGCTTAAGTTGTTTGATAGTGCATTTTAATCGTCTAGTTGCCCCTAAGATACTGCGCTTTATATTGGAGTTTATGACTTGCCGCCTATATTTGTCTTCTGTTAAGCTCAGGCTGGGCGTTCTGGTTACCCAAATTTCTGGAGACCAATGTGCCACGAAAGAAGAAAATCAGGGTATTTTGATGCAAACTTATCTTGATGATGAAAAATATTGCCATAGCACATGTAGTGAGATTTGGCTCTTACAAGGGGATTCAAGTACAGAGTTCTTTCACACTGGCAAATGACAGAAAAGCAGTGTATCCTTCCTTAATGCAATGGAAGTCATATCAGGCCCTTCTATGACAACTGAATCAACCATAAAATTGAATTCCTTTGGTCTATAGGAGGTTTCATTGCAGACAACTTACAAAATCAATGTGGGTGGAGCCAAAGTGGAAGCTATCAATGATAAACTATGGAGAATTTGGGTTATAGATGATGATTTCTTAAAATCGTCAAAGGTAATTTAAATTACCAAGAGTATGATGCTCCAAATGTTGTATATTCTATAGCGAGAAGGCTGATGGAAAGAAACAACATGAGCTAGATTTTTGATGTGGATGGGCATTCTGAGTATTTGATCCAGTTGCACTTTTGTGACATTGTGAGCAAGGTTTTCCATTCTCTCTTCTTTGATGTATACATTGATGACACTATGGAACATAATTTTTTTTGATCTCTTAGATATATCTCATGGTTCGTTGTCTGTTCCTTATTACACTCATTACTTCTTGCCATCCAGTGACAAGTCTGGCAAGATGAAAATCACTATTGCACCATTTGAGTGGAAAAATGTTACGGCAGATGGCATCCTGAATGGGATAGAAATATTTGAGGTGGGTACTGGACCAACTATTGTAGTGGAGCCACCCGGGGCAATTCATGACAGGAACATGGAGAACCGAATGAATAGACTGGCCATAAATCATGGGGGGGGGGGGGCGGTGGCCCCCCTGACATGTACTAAGCTCCAGTTGCACTTGTATGGCGGCTTGCCTCCTCTAAACTGGCAGAAGAGGCTCGAGCTTTGTATTGGCACCACAAGAGGTCTACACTACCTGCATACGGGTCTCACGAAACTAGTAATCCACCGTGACATCAAGACTGCCAATATCCTTACAGACAGGAACCTTGTGGCTAAGATAGGAGATTTTGGAATCTCAAAGGCGCTAACAAAATTCAACGACACACACTTCAGCGGGCACTGAGATTAGAGGAACTGTGGGCTTCTGCGATCCTGAGTATCACCAGACAGAAAAGTTGACCCTTAAGTCGGATGTGTACTCGTTTGGAGTGGTCCTGCTAGAAGTGCTCTATGCGAGGGAAGCTGTAGATGATATACTCGAAGAACAAAGAATTAACCTCCCATACTGGGCTCTCGAAGAGATGAGAAAAGGAAAGACTGCCAACACCGTTGACAACCGAATCTCTGCGACCATACGGCCAAAATCTTTAAGGAAGTATGGAGAATTGACTGGGAGATGCCTTGCAGATAATGGATCAGATTGCCCGACAATGGCCATTATGCTATCGGAATTGGAGTTTGTACTTGAGCTTCAAGAGGCACACACAGATAACTCGATGGACATTGATCAGATTGTGAAAGAAATGCAAGATGATGACGAGGATTCTATGGAAGATGGCGATAATGTACAGAACAGTGGGGTGGAGGTGGAATCTGACAAGCCTATTGATACTAATACTATGGAAAAATTTGATGGGATGGAATTGGATAAGGAAGAAATTAGGGAGGTATGTATGTTCTAAAAAAAGGTGATCATACTGTTAAAAGGGATGTGAATCTGTACTGATATTTGGGTGCATGATCATAAACTGTTAAAGGAAGATAATAGCGTTCCAAAAAGATGCATCTCAACTGAATATATTCTGTAGAATTCCTTAGAGCTGTGCTTGCGGACCCTTTTCTTAGTCGATCTTGATTTATTTTTCTGGGGAATAGCATGCATACCACTACGGAAGTGGTCTTGCCCCTCCTCCATAGCCTTATGGAATATGGATTACTTGCCAACCTTCAGTGTTTATGGTATCAAGACCCTAAGACTCTTACATCTTCACCACCCTCGTCAGCAGAACCAACGGGGACCACCTGTACTGTAGGCCTTTGTGGCGTCGTGAAAGATCAGGCCTGAGTGAAAGATATCCTCAAGCGGTTAACATCGATGTTCTTGACTTGTTATTTAGGGAAAAAGAATAAAATGGAAACTGATACTCTATCCATTCCATGAAACATATTTTAGATTCGTCTAAATTTAAATCTAGTGACTATAACACAAGTTTCTCTCCGCTGCACCATTTTGTTGATGAGCATGAGGGCAAGAGACAAGATGTGTAATTCCTTGTGTTTGAAATAAAGAGTTCAATTTGATATATTCACCCCCACCCCCAATCAGACTATACAGTGATAATTTTCCTATTAAACTTGCGCTCAACAAGAGTCTGAAAGGTAACAAAGGCAGCTAAAGCATCAGATTTGCGTTTAAGAAGATAGATGCAGGTAAATTTAGTATAATCATCAATAAAGCTTATATAATAATCATGACGACCAACAGAGGTAGGTGCAGGACCCCATACATCAGAAAATACTAACTATAGAGGTGTTGTAGATACACTGGTGGAAATAGGGTATGGGAGTTGATGACTCTTAGCCTGTTGACAGGGATCACAAATAGACTCACTACTAGAATCACTAACACTTGCTGATAATTTGCCTAACAATTCCTATAGAGGGATGACCTGTATTGAGAGGGCTTGGCGGCAACAAAGGCAAACTTGGATGGCGTGGAGGACGCCAAAGATGCAATGAGAGGGTACAAGCCGCCAACACACCTCCCTCTATGGACGATTCTCCTGGTAGCCTGATCCTTGATCAAAAAGAAGAAAGGGTGAAACTCAATAAAGACATGATTATCATATGTGAAGCGATAAACAGATAGAAAGTTTATGGAAGCATTGGGAACATGAAGAATGTTTCGAAGATGAAAATCTTGAGTAGGATTACGTACTACTGAATGACCAATGTGAGAGATATCCAAACCTTGCCCATTGGCAGTGTTGACCGTGTCATGTCCCTTGTAGGCATCACGAAGAGTGAGGTTGTTTAGCTCTCCCGTGATGTGATGGGTAGCACCTGAATCCTGGTACCAATTTGTGTCCACACCATAGGCGGCATGGACCTCCTTCTCACCATAGTCATCATGGTTGGAATAACGAGACCAACAATCTTTGGCATAGTGTCCCTCCTTGTTGCATATCTGGCACGTGACATCAGCCCAGGGAGTAGTCCTGCGACGTCCACGGCCTCGGCCGCGTCCCCCTCCTGGGTTGCCACGACCCCCACCGCGTCCCTGTTGAAAGGGGCGATCATCACGCCGAGCGTCGCGGTGGTCATCTCGACGGTCACCACGGGCCCATCCGTTGTAGTTGTTGTTGGCATCATTGCGAGGATGCCACTGTCTGGATGCACCGTTGGCCGATGACTCAAACTCCGGAGGAGTGGGCTCGGCAAGGAGAAGCTGGCGTTGATCATATGCCAATAATTGGGAGTATAAGCGACTGAGGGTGATCGGGGTGGTCGCCACGCCAAGTGCTGCAACGAGGGCATTGTAATCTTTGCCGAGGCCAACCAGGATATAGGAGACCAACTGGCGGTCTGGAAGAGAGTGGCCGGCGGCGATCAACTCATCCGCAAACCCTTGCATCTTGGCAAGGTAATCAAAAGTAGACATCTGAAGCTTCTTGGTCGTGGCGAGAGCAACCAGCAAGTTGTACACCTTGGCTTCACTTTGGGCAGAGAACATATCCTCAATGGCGCGCCTGACGCCATGCGAGCTCTCAATACGATGCACATGAGGTAGGACCTCCAGGGACAAGGATTGCAGGAGGTAGGAGAGGACGAGCTGGTCGCGCGCGATCCAATCCGCGTAGAGAGGATTGACCTTCATCTTTGCCGGCGTGTTGGTGGTGTCGTCGGCCGGCACATCAATCACCTCCGGTGGCGGGGCGTGGTCGACGCCGGTGATCAAGCCGAGCTGTTGAGCGCCACGTATGGCCGGCAAAACTTGGGAACGCCAGATCGGGTAGTTGTCCCGCGTCAGCTGTGTGCGCGGCGGTTGGCCGAGAGAAATCGGCGGGATCGGTGCAGAGGACGCCATGGCCGACGGGGGCGGGGGCGCCGAAGCTTGCGATCGGTGCGGTGTAGAGGCTATCGCCGGAAGAGGCAGCCTGATACCATGTAAAAGTCGATAGAACGATCCGGTAGGGTTACGCTACTCGGATGATCTCCGAGGCTCTCATCATATGTTTATATAGTAGGTTACAATACGTGTTGTAATCACAACGGATTCTCATACGTTTACAATTTTATCTCTAACATCCTCCCTTAGTCACAACTTCGACAAGTTGAGATTACACTTAAAATCTTCAAAGGCTCGGTAAGGAAGTGGCTTGGTAAACCCATCTGCGACTTGATCTTTTGAGGGAATAAACCTCACCTCTAATTGCCTTTTCAACACTCGTTCTCTGACAAAGTGAAAATCGATCTCTATATGCTTAGCACTTGCATGGAAGACTGGATTAGCAGATAAGTATGTTGCTCCAAGATTATCACACCATAAACATGGTCTCTGTGTTAGCCTAACTCCCAATTCGGCAAGAAGTGACTGCTCCCAAATCATTTTAGCTGTTGCATTTGCTAGAGACTTGTACTCCGCTTCAGTGCTGGACCTGGACACTGTATTGTATTCTGCTTTTTAGCACTCCAAGAAATCAAGTTCGGTCCAACAAATACAACAAACCCCCTCGTGGACCGACGGTCATCAACACTTTCTGCCCAGTCAGCATCAGAAAAATCACTAACTAGAGTGGATGTAGACTTGGAAAAAGTAAGTCCAACTGTGAGAGTATGCTTAACATAGCGCAAGACGCGCTTAGCAACAATCCAATGTACTGTAGTAGGCGCATGTAGATACTCACACACTTTGTTAACTGCATAGGAGATATCTGAGCGAGTAAGAGTAAGATACTGCAGTGCGCCAACAATGCTTCTATACTTTGAACTATCAGCCGGTCCTAGGGAATCACCTTGATGAGCTGAAATTTTCTCAGAGGATGACAATGGAGTAGGCATACCTTGGAAATTAACCATGCCAACACGAGTAAGCAAATCTTGAGAATATTTAGCCTGATTAAGAATAAGACCATCAACAACCCGTGGTACTTCAATGCCCATGAAATAGTGAAGATCTCCAAGATCTTTCAAGGCAAACTCCTTATGCAAATCTGTAAGCAGGGCATCTGTAGCAGCTTGAGAGGAACTAACAACAATTATGTCGTCCACATAGATAAGCATAAAAATACCGACATTGAACTTGCGATAAATGAACAATGACATATCAGACTTGAAAGCAACTTGGCACTCAACTGTGAATACCACGCACGAGGTGCCTGTTTCAGTCCATATAACGCCTTGTCATGTTTGCAAATATATCCTGGCTGTTGACGATCCTCATACCCAGGTGGTTGTCTCATATACACTTCCTCTTCCAGAACGCCATGAAAAAATGCGTTCTTGACATCCAACTGTCCCAAGCTCCAGCCACGAGAAACAGCAATAGACAGAACAAGACGAACAGTAGAAATTTTGACAACTGGACTGAACGTGTCTTGATAATCAATCCCATAACGTTGTTTAAATCCTTTGGCAACCAGGCGTGCCTTGTATCTATCAATCGACCCATCTGCTTTGTGTTTGACCTTGTAAATCCATCTGCAATCAATAACATTTTTGCCATAGCCCGGAGGTACCAAACGCCATGTCTTGTTCTTCATAAGTGCATTAAACTCATCATCCATGGCCCCTTTCCAATTAGGATCAGCAAGAGCAGACTGAAGATTGGTAGGCTCACCAGACGTGCACGAGAGAAGCCAGCGAACCGTGCCATCTTTGTACTCACGAGGACAAACAATACCAGAAGATGCTCGTGTAGTGGGGCGGGTCTGAGCAGCAGCTTGGGGTACATGGCGGGCGGGCACAGAAGATCTGGCCGAGGAGACAGCGCCAGACGACGCAGAGTCGGCAGCAGAGGGCGCAGGGGAGCTGCTGTTCGCGAGATCTGCTGTGGCGGAAGATTCCCCCGGTGTGGCGCCTGCAGGCGGTGTGGCAGACGAGCGGGGCGCAGACGATCCGCGGGCCGCAGGGGACGGGGTCGCGCGGGGACCGGCAGCGCGACCAGCTGCAGGCGGGGTCCCCACCGAATTTGGGCGGTCAGAGCTGACAGTGCGAGATCCAACACGGCGGGACGACCCCGAGGTGGATTCTGGCGGCAAATCTTCCCCGTGTCCAGCGTTTGTGTCATTTTCTGCAGAATACTCAAAAGAGCCATATGACCAGCTAGAGGCACCATTTGAATTGGAATTTTCACCAGCATGATTGTCTCCTGGTTCTGCATCCTGCACAAGAGGCACAACAGGTCTAGCAACAGGGTTAGTAGCATGAGTATCCTCAACATGTGAATCATTAGTAGTAACATGTTCCTGCTCAAAAAATTTAGAGAAGGACCGAGGAGTAGTATCTGTTTGCGGAGAAGAGCACCCGCATTTGGGTGAAGATGTTTGAAGGGAAACACTGTCTCATCAAAGACAACATCCCGAGAAATATAGACCCGTCCACTAGAGACCTCAAGACATTTAACCCCTTTATGGCAAGGACTATAGCCGATGAAAACACATTGGGTAGAGCGAAAGGCAAGTTTTCGTTTATTATAAGGTCTCAGGTTGGGCCAACAGGCACAACCAAAAACTCGTAAGGATGATTAGTTAGGACGAGTGCCAAGGAGACGATGAACACGAGTATCATTATTTATGACCCTGCTAGGAAGCATATTGATAAGATATGTGGTTGTGAGAAATGCTTCATCCCAAAATTTTGAGGGCATACCAACATGAGCAAGAAGTGCTAGACCAACTTCAACAATGTGACGGTGCTTTCTCTCCGATGCACCATTTTGTTGATGAGCATGAGGGCAAGAGACAAGATGTGTAATTCCTTGTGTTTGAAATAAAGAGTTCAATTTGATGTATTCACCCCCCAATCAGACTGCACAGTGATAATTTTCCTATTAAACTTGCATTCAATAAGAGTCTGAAAGGTAACAAAGGCATCTAAGGCATCATATTTACGTTTAAGAAGATAGATCCAGGTAAATTTACTATAATCATCAATAAAGCTTATATAATAATCATGACGACCAACAGAGGTAGCTGCAGGACCCCATACATCAGAAAATACTAACTGTAGAGGTGTTGTAGATACACTGGTGGAAATAGGGTATGGGAGTTGATGACTCTTAGCCTGTTGATAGGGATCACAAATAGACTCACTACTAGAATCACTAACACAAGGAAGTTTATTCTTGTTGATAATTTGCGTAACAATTACTATAGAGGGATGACCTAAACAACTGTGCCACTGGTATTGAGAGGGCTTGGCGGCAACAATGGCAAACTTGGATGGCGTGGAGGATGCCAAAGATGCAATGAGAGGGTACAAGCCGCCAACACACCTCCCTCTATGGACGATTCTCCTGGTAGCCTGATCCTTGATCAAAAAGAAGAAAGGGTGAAACTCAATAAATACATGATTATCATATGTGAAGCGATGAACATATAGCAAGTTTTTGGAAGCATTGGGAACATGAAGAATGTTTCGAAGATGACAATCTTGAGTAGGATTATGTACTACTGAATGACCAATGTGAGAGATATTCATACCTTGCCCATTGGCAGTGTTGACCGTGTCATGTCCCTTGTAGGCATCACGAAGAGTGAGGTTGTTTAGCTCTCCCATGATGTGATGGGTAACACCTGAATCCTGGTACCAATTTGTGTCCACACCATAGGCGGCATGGACCTCCTTCTCACCATAGTCATCATGGTTGGAATAACGAGACCAACAATCTTTGGCATAGTGCCCCTCCTTGTTGCATATCTGGCACGTGACATCAGCCCAGGGAGTAGTCCTGCGACGTCCACGGCCTCGGCCGCGTCCCTCTCCTGGGTTGCCACGACCCCCACCGCGTCCCTATTGAAAGGGGCGATCATCACGCCGAGCGTCGCGGTGGTCATCACGGTGGTCATCTCGACGGTCACCACGGGCCCGTCCGTTGTAGTTGTTGTTGGCATCATTGCGAGGACGCCACTGTCTGGATGCAGCGTTGGCCGATGACTCAAACTCCGGAGGAGTGGGCTCGGCAAGGAGAAGCTGGCATTGATCATATGCCAATAATTGGGAGTATAAGCGACTGAGGGTGATCGGGGTGGTCGCCACGCCAAGTGCTGCAACGAGGGCATTGTAATCTTTGCCGAGGCCAACCAGGATATAGGAGACCAACTGGCGGTCTGGAAGAGGGTGGCCGGCGGCGATCAACTCATCCGCAAACCCTTGCATCTATGCAAGGTAATCAGAAGTAGACATCTGAAGCTTCTTGGTCGTGGCGAGAGCAACCATCAAGTTGTCCACCTTGGCTTCACTTTGGGCGGAGAACATCTCCTCGACGGCGCGCCAGACGCCATGTGAGCTGTCAATACGATGCACATGAGGTAGGACCTCCAGGGACAAGGATTGCAGGAGGTATGAGAGGATTGGCCTTCATCTTTGCCGGCGTGTTGGTGGTGTCGTCGGCCGGCACATCAATCACCTCCGGTGGTGGGGCGCCGTCGACGCCGGTGATCAAGCCGAGTTGTTGAGCGGCAGGTATGGCCGGCAAAACTTGGGAACGCCAGATCGGGTAGTTGTCCCGCGTCAGCTGTGTGCGCGGCGGTTGGCCGAGAGAAATCGGCGGAATCGGTGCAGAGGACGCCATGGCCGAGGGGGCAGGTGTGCCGAAGCTTGCGGTGCGGTGTAGAGGCTATCGCCGGAAGAGGCGGCTTGAGACCATGTAAAGGTCGCTAGAATGATCAGGTAGGGTTACGATACTCGGATGATCTCCGAGGCTCTCATCATATGTTTATATAGTAGGTTACAATACGTGTTGTAATCACAACGGATTCTATACTAATCCTAGTCTCATACGTTTAAAACTTTATCTCTAACACTTCACACTTGCTACACGCTCACAAAGTTATTTCATGAAAAAACAGCTTGTCATGTGACGTGTGTAAAAAGACAAAATTAAGTGTAAAAAGATGAAATTTGGTGCTAAGTAAGACTTTTCACATTTGATGAACGCAAATATATTGTGAAGATGTATATGTAGAATTTTTCGTCAAAAAAATTCGACACTTCAAAATGTGCTTTTTTGGTAGATCGAGCAAATTCACCCAGGAACCGATTTGAGTTTTCGGTACTTTCTCTCAATTTCGAACAGTTAGGGGTAGGAAAATGAATATATTGGACATTGAAATAAATAAGTCTCGGATCTTTATATTTCAAAAGGCTATGGTAGATCCTTTTCTTCAGATCCTGCTGAAGCATTCTTCCGTTCCCGCTCCGTTTCACGATTTTCTTTCCAGCATATGAGAAGAGACAAACAGAGTCCGCCGGTCACCGTGGAGAAGAACACAATCATGGACGCATCAATGCTCTTGGAAGGGAAAGTGGAGACAATCAGCGCCATGGACATCGCCACGATTGAAGTAAGCGCCAGCATCGTCTGCGCCTAGATTAGGAGAAGAAAAGCGCACACGATCTGGATCAATCTCAACAAGCTAATACTACTACCATTTTCGTTAAATGAGTATATAAATGAATGCATGTCTTCTAAAATGTCACGTACGTACCACACAGCTTTTTTCATCGATGGTGTCGCAGTGCTTGGCAAACAGGATGAGTATAACCGCCCAGTAGGAGAACATGATGGCCACGACAAGCGAGTCTTGCCAATCGTCGGTCCAATAGTTGATGGCCGCTACCAGGGAACTCATGAACATAAAACCAGCAACGCCAACATACTGCACAATAACATAGAGTATTTTAATTATATGCCCGTATTACAAATTTACAATATATGCATGCAAGCAATCGAAGATTATTGATTCATTGTGTACGCACGTACCCAATTTTTACTGTTCGATTGATCCTCGTGGAGGTCTGCTATGGGCCTTGGCACGAGATGCAGCCCCGCCGTGTCCGGTGGCGCCGCCTTTGAAGCAGATCTGCTGCTCTGGCTCGACCTCGAATGGTGGACGGGCATGGGAGGCGCGAATGATCCCGCCGGCGACTGGCAGTGGCACACCCGCGCGCAACGGCCGACCATGGTCGATCGAGATCGGTTGATCACCAGTTCACCACAGGCCGCGGCGCAGCTACAAGGAAGCAAGGAAACCCTAGCAGGCGATGACTTTGTTACTCTAAAGTGGGATTGGCCAGGCGCGCCGGCTTACAAGCCTAGGTTGTTGTTATCACCAGTGAGAAAAGATTTGCTTATTTCCGTCGCGGACAAAACTGTACCGGTGGCAATTTGCGAAAAAAATGAAAACCGGTAAAGCCGAACTATGGTGTTTCTTTTTGCAATTTTCTCTCCTATCCTCGTCATGTGGGATATACAGATATAGCCATTTTTTTTAAAACATATACTAGGTGCAAGAGCCCACTACCTATTAGACTTGTGACCACTCACACATTGCACATTGCACTTGTGACCACTCACACATTGCACATTGCACTTGTGACCACTCACACTTTTCATTTGGCCGCTATATTTTCTGGGGATTATTAATTCTATGCCCCTCGTTCGTTAACACTACTCACTTTTCCCCACTCGCTCATTTTGCTTCGAAGTGAGCAACTATTCAAGGGCAAAAGTGAGGAAAATGTGAAAGCAAAAGTTTAGACACATGAGGAAAAGTGAGCAAAACGTTATCGAATGGGGAAAAGTGAGCACAACTAAGAAACCAGGGGCATAGAATTAAATACCCGTATTTTCTGAGGCTAAGAAAGACTATAGTCGGGCTATAGTGGGCTAATCCATTTAGAGTTTTTTTTAAATATGAATTTTTTAGACATATCTTACGAAAAAAGAAATTGAAAACTATAACTCAAACATGATTCGAGCTACAACTCGCTCGACTATTCAAGGCAATCAAATATTTAACTATTAAACTAACAAGTTTTATTGAATCATATTAAACAATAATTAGAAAACAAGAAATAAAAAGGAGAACATAATAGAAATATAGAAAACATGAGATACAACGGCCAAATTAGAGGCTAGATAGGGGCTAAATAGGACTATATCCCGCTATTAGCGATTTTTCCGATTTAACCTATAAATGATATAGCCGTATTAGGAGGTCTCCTAAAAGGTTATAGCTGGCTATTTGAAACTTTGATCCGCATGGGCAGACTGTCAATTCCAAGCCCACTGAGGGTCCTCGGCTTGCAGACATGCTACCTTGCACTGCCTGCCCTTGGTGTCTTCATTCCGCGCCAGAAGAAACGACGACAGATTTTGTTGATCATCCAAATTACCCACGGCGGTAGTCCTCTCACGCTAGGGTCGGTGCTTTCTTACTGTAGTATGTTATGACGTTTACATGGGTGTTATCTTTCTTCAAGCATCTACATTGGTGTTCTTGCATTGGAGCTCTGAAAGTCGACCAATCTTGTCTCGATTGGGTTTGCCGCGAGAGGCCGAGATGGTCTTGAATAGTTTTGGAATCGAGTTGTAAAGTGAACCATATTGAAGTTCAAGGTTGAAAAGAGAAGGACATTTTCCATTTTTCCTTACTTTTACACTCACGAGACCCACAAGGCACACGCTTGAAACATAGCAATTTCAAGTAAATTTTTGTCTGAACATCGTAGGAAACAATTCAATCTCTAAGAAAACTTTCGAGTTCCAAAGGAGTGGATACTAAGATCAAAAATTTATCGAGCCTTTCCTATCGTGACCTACAAATGCGCCAAGACGCACACCATCCCGAGCGCCATGCCGACGCCGGACCACCACCCCATCACCGCCCGCACCACGTAGCCCTGCGACGGCGCTGGCGCGGCCGCCGGGATCTCCTCCGTAGGCTCCACCTCCACGGGCATCGTCACCGGCGGGCACGGGAGCGGGGCCGGCACCGGCGCGGGGCTCGGTGCGACGGACATGGAGCTCATCCTCTTCGGCGGCGGCGGCGGGGTGCGCGGCTTGCTGATGACCCCGGGCGGCACGACAAAGTTGCTGATCTGGAGCACGGAGATGTTGTAGGGCCTGGCGGTGATGGCCTTCTTGAACGTGGCGCTGACGAGCGCTCCCGGGGCCGCCGAGGAGAACACCGCGCCGCCGTTGGGCGCGGGGGTGATGGTGAGGAACCCGGCCTTGTCGCCGGCGGTGGGGCCGAAGGTCTGGTACAGCGTGGTGGCGACGACGGGGCGCGCGCCGGCGCCGCGGGGCAGGGCGGCCAGCTTGGCGGCGTCGTAGTAGTCGAGGACGACGTGGACGGAGAGGAGCTCGAGGAGCGCGGCGCGCGGGAGCCTGGCGCTGCGGCGGAGGAGCCAGTCGACGTCGGAGTTGGCGGGCGCGAGGACGGTGACGGAGTTGCGGCGGTTGATCTCGCGCGCCACGCGGGTCTTGCCGAGGAGGTAGTTGAAGAGCCGGAACTCCGGGTACCGGTCCAGGATCTCCGTGATGTTGAAGCCGCCCGGGGCAGCGTCGGCGGGGCCGGCGTCCGCGGCGTTGGCGCTGCCGGTGGCCGGGAAGAGGAGGAAGAGGAGCACGACCAGGGAGAGCTTGGGAGGCGCCATGGTGTGTACGTACGTGCTCGGACGCGCGTAGATGTCGATCGATCGGTCTCTGTGTGTGCCCGGCGAGTGTCAGTGTATATATAGGGAGAGGTGAGGGAGGAGGAGGCCGTGGCGGGAGGAGAGTGATAAGTGGATCGTCGGAGAAGAAGAGGGGTTAGCAGTTGGCGGGAGGCGAGTGACTAGTCTTCACTCTGACCACTTCTCGTGGCGCCAGCATGCAGGTTGCAGATCGCCTTGAATCTAGGGTGGGATCAGCCGTCTGATGCTCATCCGATGGTCAGTAATGATCGGTATCAGTTCGGCTTCAGAGAGCACCATCAGTTTCCGAATGAGGCCAGCTTCAAATAACACTCCAGAGAAAATGGTCTTCGGCCTTGCAGCTGTTGCCGTGGCAACCTTGGATATTTTCTTGGACTGGGCCAAGCCCAACAGAATTTTCTAGCCCAAGTTCTAGGTGTGAGACATTGCCGCCATGCTACTCTTTCTTTTGGCGAATCAGGAACTTTATTAATTAACCAGCAGTGTTAGTGAAGAAGACAGGAGTCTAGTACAACGTCTCCTATCCGAGGTAGCTCTATGAGCACAGGCATGGGCTGCCTCATATCCCTGTTTACATAAATCAACTCAAAACTAGTGAAAAACTGCTAAGCTCCCTAATAACCATCTCTTCAGCATCCATCTCAGACGACCAACTTATGTAGTCCCTTGTTGATAGCCAAGCGAACCCCCTCCCGGAGAACTTCTACTTCGAGAGCTGTAGCGCCCAGGCGTGATCATGAGATTGGGTGACTGTTCTACCTCCTTCATAAAATCATGCAAGTGTGGTCGTTCAAAACCAGGGTCTCGTCGACTAAATCCGTTGCCCATGACCTCGGGTGTAGATGTGGAATTTTAACACCCGAGGCTTGTTTCATATCCTGAAAGCTCGCGTCCAACTGAACTCAAATAATGAATGGAATGTGGTATCCTCATCCGCACCACATGTTTTGCGGTTGGACGACACTATCAGCGAACCTTATAATTTTCTGACCAGCGCGCGACACGCTCGTGTGGCCATCCATTTAAATCAGGATGCATGTGTCCTTCCCACCCCATCCAAAAAAAAAAAGATAAGAGAATCGAAGTTACCGAGGTTCATCATAAATCACCCTGGCAACTCGAATTCACGTTAGACCAGCATATTTTTCATTTTATTTTGTCAAAAATCTTGAAACCAGACGTCGGCAATTCAGCTTGTTTCCATCATCGCCCACCGTTTTCATCCTGTACGTAGAAGTATTATGTGCTAACATGTCATATACTATATCGACAAGACGTAGCAATCAAGTCAACGGCATGCAAGCATGGGCCTGAATATTCACACATGCATGCATTGGTGCATGCAATAATCATGCACGCAAAGACCACTATTTGGGAGAAACTAATCATACACACAACACATATGCATGCTATATTCCAAAGTGCACCTGCTGCCATTGCATACACATACAAAATAACTTGTCGAAGCCAAGCCGACATGGATGCATACGTCGCGTCCAGACTCCAGACATGTACATGTCCTTAAAACCTCGCACGTGTCTGCACTCTGTCTGCACGTATGCCTCTCAGTCTCAGGTCCAAGCTGTCAGAGGCCGAATGCACATGTACGCGCGCACGGGCTTAATCGGCCTGTCTATATGTGGCTAGCTAGCGCGCTATCCATTTTGTCTACATATCTCGCTTTAAATTTTTTACATCTTGTCTAGTATAATATCGAGAGTAGTCTAGAACATGCATGCCAGATAATATCATCACTGTGTGTATTATATCCTCAGGGATGGAAGAAGGGAGAGATAGTAGACAGATAACGTAGTTTATGCGTGGATAAGTTAGAAATCCTGTCGATCATGATTTGATTAAGCCCAGGGGGAGGACTGAGATCGCCCGTCGCCGGACGTGGCACGACGTGCTCCACCGGTTAATTTCAGCGCCGGACGCCGGTGGTGCCTTGCCTGCGTACACGCTGCTACGTGAACGGCGACAGCGCTTCATGTCCAGAAACATGAGGAAATCGGAGAAAGATCATGTCACTGGTTACCACAAATCCTGACACACATAGAAATTCCACCAACATAATTTAGCGCATATATTATATCTGTTCGCGAGCTTATTATTAATTGCACCATATCGCCTATGCGTAGTCACCAGCGATCGCTTGGATATTCCTTAATTTGTCGTTGGGCACCGGCCTTCTGTTCCTCGGTTGAGGAATCCCGGAGATATGACCTGCGGCTGTAACATTAACATCCACATCCATGCATGCATGCATCCTCATCATATTTTCTGCAAAACATATACATGTATGATATCCACACATCAAAAGATTGAGTGTGTTTAAGAATGAAAATAAAGTGAGAGCTGAATAAGAAGTGATAGACTAGTCCATGTCCATGCATCGCGAACTGATTAATCATCACGACTCACGAGGGCAATTATCAAAAACATGATGCAGGAGTATGTACCCCATATATATGCGCCTCTGGTTGATCCAAACTAATGCGAAATATTTAAAATATATTAGTTTCATATAAGCAGCAAATGTTTTTACTTAATTGCATACCATATTGAGTGCACGAGCAAGTTCATCCAAAACTCTCGACCAATGAAAAATGGCGAACAATATATTTTACATTTGGTATACATGGGTTATCTGTATCCACTTATCGACCAACAGCCGATGAACCTGCCAACTATTCATCGGGTGCAACTTTAACTGTTTCAGTTTTTATAAAAACAAGACGGTCGAGAAAATAAAATCTGAGTACTGCTATATGTAATTATTTGAGAAACAATTCCGAACAACTTTCCTCGCGAAACAATAATTTGTACAACCATGCAGTTACTCAATATTTTCATGGATTAATAATCAACTCCAAGGATCCTGTTCTGATCTGGAATCCAAAGAAAAGAGAGGTGGTTGCTAGGGTTTTCAACCTAGCAGCCGCGGCCCATCTGCCTTGTCCTTGTCGTATACGCTCGGGAATCAACGGGGCCTTGCCTCCTCTACTAGCCGCTCTGGCGGTGGGAGGGGGTGGGGACCTCGGATTTGCGCTCGGTGCTATAGAAGATCCCTAAATTTAGAGTTTGGTCAATCGGCATCGTCACTATGGTGTCTATGAAGGCGTTATGCGAGACAAGAATAAGGCATCCCCGCCTCCTCGTCCACCTAGTCGGCGGCGATCTCGTCGGTGGCGTTGAGGAAGGCAGGGATTCGTCTGGTCGCCGGTTCCATGGAGTGGTGGATCTCGTCCAGTCTATATGTGGTAGATGTTTGGTGTTAGAAGCTTCTGATTAATTCAAGGGTTTCAGTGGCAGCGACTTCAGCTACGGAGCGCTGGTCCTTAGGGGCACGTGCACAAAGACTTCCCGACTGTCATCAACATCGCCAGGCTGGCTTCGGGAAAGGAGCGGCGACAACAGCGCATCGGCGGCTCACACTGGCAGCAGTAGTGGTTGTTAGGTGGTCCAAGGACCTCAATGTAATTTTTATTATGTTTAGGGTGCTTTGTACTTCTTCTGAACTCATGGAATAGACTTGGATCTTTCTCGCAAAAAGAAGACACCGGAATCTCCAACTAACACGTGTTTGAAGTGCATCTCCTCTATGGCGGTTTGGAACTTGATTTATCTATGCATGAACTTGGTTTCGTGGGGCAGTTGCTATTCGTCACCTATGGAAGTGTCCATATTGGCGATGTCTAGCCAAAGTAATGGCCATTTTGGTGGGAAGTTTCCATGTTAAAGAATGTGCAAGTTTTTGAGAAGTAATTAGCTATCCAAGTTGACAGCTTATCCTCTCAAGGGATCCATGCAAACGTGGAGTCATTTTAAATCATTTTCACAACTAGCTAAGGGGAGGTTGTTTCTGGTTATAAAACCCAATCTCCAACATAACTTAGACCTTTGTTCTAACCTTTAATATGCAAGCTTATGGAGCAAGATTGCGAGAACTTATTCCACAGTTGTTGTCGTCGAAATTCATGAGAATGATCATTTGCCCCCCACCTAAATTTGTGCTCTACGGTTTTGGCTGTTTTCTGCGGGTGTATGGTCTTGGCTTGTGGTTATGAAATCGTTTGGACGAGGGGTTAGTGCTCTTGCAGTTTTGATTGTCTTCGCAATGTGCCCTCCTCCTTCAGTTCTATGTGAAAATGACACTATGTCGCCTAGAGGGGGTGTGAATAGGCGGTTTATTTTTTAACGATATTGCCTTTAACAAATGCATAATAAAACAAGTTAAAGGCTAATATGGAAGGCACAAAAGTATATACACTAGGGTTCACCTATGTCCACCAACAAGTTATGCTAAGTAAGTAAATAAACTATGTGGTAGCAAGATATATAACTTCAAGCACGAAGGCTATCACAAAGTAAAGTGAATAAGTAAAGAGCTCGGGTTATAGGAATAACCGAGGCACACGGAGACGGTGATATATCTAGAAGTTAACACTCTTGCAGGTACTACTCTACGTTGGAGTTGTGTGGAAGCACAATGCTCCCCAAACACCATAATGGCTCACTGTATTCTCCTCGAGCCTTCCCACCAAAAGGGAAGTTCTCGATTCACCATGGAACCCTTGAAGATGGTTACCGAGAACCCGTACAAGCTTAGAGCGATATGTAAAATTCAACTGGAGGCTCCCAAATAATCACAACAAAAGGCCTCAAGCTTGAGACAAACTCCAAAGCTTAATTGGAGGACCCAAGTAATTACCACCAAGATGACGAAGCCGTCTAGGCTTCGAAAAATCCAAGAGGAACAAGCTCTGGGTACAACCACACACGCATATTTGGCTTCTTGCTTTCACGTCACCGAATCTCCATAGAGAAGTCAAACCGATGCATCAAATGCAATGACAATAGCATACAAGGTGTTAAAGTCCTTCACTCTCAAATTTCACCAAAGCTTCAAGCTATGAGGGGATAAGAGAGGAATAACAAAGGAGGAGAATACCAAATGTTTATAAGATCTCGAGCCAATATGTTGCCCTCACTAAGATAATAAATTGATTGGTAGAAGTATAGATCTAGATCTCCTCTTTCTTT
The DNA here is from genome assembly GCF_022539505.1 of Lolium rigidum. Lineage (NCBI taxonomy): Eukaryota > Viridiplantae > Streptophyta > Magnoliopsida > Poales > Poaceae > Lolium > Lolium rigidum. The sequence continues at coordinate 328,741,650 of NC_061508.1, read as the reverse complement.
TCGCTCAAATAGATGGAGAGTCATTGTAGAGAGAGATATAGAATGCTCAAAGGATTCAGTAGTCGGGAGCAAAAAACAATCTAAAAAGAGATGAGTATCTGACATAGGCATACCCAATGGGCCTGCCGAAGAAGGTACCCGGGGTTTACTGAAGGCCCATTACCCGAAGAATAAGAAGATTCGGAAGCCCAAGATACTACTAAGGAAAGCTAGAGTTGTAATAGGAGTCATCATTTGTAATATTGCGGGATGGGTTGGAAACCCTCCCGGACTCTGTAAACTTGTGTATTACGAATCCCTCGGCTCCGCCTCCTATATAAGGGGGAGTCAAGGGACAAAGAGAGGATCGAATTTACTGTCAACACAACCCTAGTTTTATATTCGTCGAGTACTTTTCGGCTGAAACCTTCGAGATCTACTTGCCCTCTACATCTAACTAAACCCTAGTCTACAATCCGTAGGCATTGACGAGTTAATCCCTTGTCAATTGGCGCCGTCTGTGGGATCTAGAGGCGACAAGGAGCTGATCTCGATGGCACATTCAAGATCGTCGACTTCATCAGTAGCAAGCAACATCATGGACAGAGGTAAACAGATCGAAACTGGTCTCGTTGATTTTGTTCCTCACCCGCCCTCCCGTTTGGATGCATATGCGTATCTGGAGGAGCCTATGGAGATGACGTTCGGAAGATTCCACTTTCGCGTCGGGAAAGAGGGAGCGTATTGATACGTCCAATTTGCATCACTATTTTATATCATAATTTGCTGTTATTCATTGATATATTTCATATTGGGACACAATACTTATGTTATTTCATCTATTTTGCATGTTTCATGATTATTTGGAGATCGAGCACCGGAGCCGGATTCTCGTGGAAAAAGCACCGTCGGGATGCGATATTTCGGAAGATCAACTGTGGAAGGAAGTTTTACCAAAAATCCTATTTTTCCGGATGACGGAGGAAGCCGTAAGGGGAGCCAGCTGGACCCGAGGTGGGCCCACACCATAGGGTGGCGCGGCCCATGGCCCGGCCGCGCCACCATGTGGTGTGGAGCCCCTCGGCCTCTTTCGCCTCCTTTTCTTCGCGAAACCCTTCGTCCCGAAGACCTAAGCCACGGAGGAATCCTCACGAAGGGTTACAGCCGCCTCGCGGGGCGGAGAACACCAGAGAGAAAAGAGCTCTCCGGCGGGCAGGAATCCGCCGGGAAATTCCCTCCCGGAGGGGGAAATCGACGCCATCGTCACCGCCATCGAGCTGGACATCATCTCCATCACCATCATCATCATCTCCACCATCATCACCGCCATCTCCTCCACAGCACCTCGTCACCGCTGTAGCAATTTGGGTTTGATCTTGATTGTTTGATAGGGGAAACTCTCCCGGATCGATTTCTACTTGTTGTTTATGCTATTGAGTGAAACCATTGAACCAAGGTCTATGTTCAGATTGTTATTCATCATCATATCACCTCTGATCATGTTCCATATGATGTCTCGTGAGTAGTTCGTTTAGTTCTTGAGGACATGGGTGAAGTCTAAATGTTAGTAGTGAACTATGGTTGAGTAATATTCAATGTTATGATATTTAAGTTGTGGTGTTATTCTTCTAGTGGTGTCGTGTGAACGTCGACTACACGACACTTCACCATTTATGGGCCTAGGGGAATGCATCTTGTACTCGTTTGCCAATTGTGGGGTTGCCGGAGTGACGAAACCTAAACCCCCGTTGGTATATCGATGCAGGAGGGATCGCAGGATCTCGTAGTTTAAGGCCGTGGTTAGATTTATCTTAATTACTTTCTTGTAGTTGCGGATGCTTGCAAGGGGTATAATCACAAGTATGTATTAGTCCTAGGAAGGGCGGTACATTAGCATAGGTTCACCCACACAACACTTATCAAAACAATGAAGATTAATCGACTGTATGTAGCGAAAGCACTAGACTAAAATCCCGTGTGTCCTCGAGAACGTTTGGTCATTATAAGTAAACAAACCGGCTTGTACTTTGTGCTAAAAAGGATTGGGCCACTCGCTGCAATTATTTCTCTCGCATTTTACTTACTCGTATTTTATTCATCTGTTACATCAAAACCCCCTGAATACTTGTTTGTGAGCATTTACAGTGAATCCTTCATCAAAACCGCTCGTCAACACCTTCTCGCTCCTCGTTGGGATCGACATTCTTACTTATCGAAGATACTACGATACACCCCCTATACTTGTGGGTCATCAAGACTATTTTCCGGCGCCGTTGCCGGGAGTGAAGCGCTATTGGTAAGTGGAATTGGTAAGGAAAACCTTTACCGTTTGTGCTGATTTTATTTCTGCCGTCGCTACAAGTCATCATGGAGAGATCTTCTCTTCAATTTCTATTTGGGAAATCTACTACTACCGCAACGGTAGTGGATGAGGCGCCAGGTGAGGAAGTAATACCATATAAAATACCTACGAAAATTATTGAACATGTTATGGATAACCGCTATGAAGGGGATGGAACCGTCCATCCCGGTGATCATTTACATCGTTTTTGCATGAATTATGCGGGTTATTCAAATGTGCGGGTATTGCTATGAATGAAGTTAGGAAGAAGCTATTCTCTATATCGATGTCCGGTAAAGCGGCACATTGGTATAAATTGTCGAAGAATGGTGATTCTCTTGACTGGGAGGACATTGTGCCTTTATTTTACTCCAAATTTTATCCTCCAAGTGAAATTCACAAAGATCTGAACCGCATATATAATTTCGGCCTCATGATGGAGAGAGTATTGCCCAAGCTTGGGGGAGATTGAAGTCTTTAATGCTCAAATGCCCCATTCATGAGCTTCCCGGTAATGTTATTATTGATAATTTCTATGCAAGACTTTCTTTTCAAGACAAGACCTTGCTGGATACTTCTTGTTCCGGATCATTTACACGCAATAAAGAAGAGTTTAAAAGGGACCTTCTTGATCGGATCCAAGAAAACACCGAAGGATGGGAGAACGACAAAGATAGAGAATCGAGTATAATTTATGATTATAAATGCATTGAAGCTTTTATGGATACCGATACATTTCGTAATATGAGTGCTACATATGGTCTTGATTCTCAAGTTGCTGCAAACCTTTATAAAGCTTTTGCCTCTCATTATGAATTGCCTAAGAAGAATTTTGATAAGTATCATGAACCGTATAAAGATAAAATTGATTCATCTCGTTAATAAATGTGTTGTAGTTGAAACCGCCGATCGTGTTATTCCTGAAGCTTATATTGAAAAAACTCCTTTTCTCGCTAAAATGAAAGAGTACTCGTTATAAAAAGTGCGGTTCATAAAAGTGAAAAGAAACCTATAGAACCCGAAGAACAAATAAAAGTTGAACTCTACGTTGCAATTGTTAAAGATCTTGTGACTGAAAATGTGGAGGATGGTCATATTATTTTTTGTGAAGATGCTTCTAATATTGTTTCACATCCTAATAAACCCAAACAAGCTAGTGTTCCTATGCTATCTCGTTAGAATTGGTGATCATTGCTATTATGGTTTATGTGATACTTGGTGCAAGTGTTAGTGCTATACCTTATGAGCTTTACACTGAGATTATGCACGAAATTGATTCTTGTGAACTTGAAGATATTGATGTGGTTATTCAGTCGACTAATAGAGAAACTATTTCTCCAATTGGTATTGTTCGAGATGTGGAAGTCCTATGTGGTAAGATTAAATATCCTGCTGACTTTTTGGTACTTGGTTCTGCTGCTAGTGATTATTGTCCTATCATTTTTGGTAGACCTTTTCTAAATACTTGTGGAGCTATTATAGATTGCAAGAAAGAGAAAATTCTGACTAAATTTGCTGGTGAATCTTATGAGTTTAACTTCTCTAAATTTACTAAAACTCCTTATAAAGCTGATTTGCCTAGTAATGATTTTAAAATGGAGCAGAGTGTGCATCTATTGTTCTTGTTCCTAATAATCCCTTGCAGCAACATTTGGAGGATAGCTGAGAGTGAAGTTTTTAGGAAAGAAAGAGATGAGCTTGAGGAGATTTTTCTTCGCCAACCTATTCTCAAGCATGATTTACCGGTGGAAGACTTGGGTACAACACCGCCACCAAAGGAAGATCCTGTTTTTGATTTAAAGCCTTTGCATGATAATCTTAAATATGCTCATATTGATGATAAGAAAATATATCCTGTTATTATTTGTTCTAAGCTTACAGAGTTTGAAGAAGAAAGATTATTGCAAATATTGAAGAAACACCGAGGTGCTATTGGCTATACTCTTGATGACTTGAAGGGGATTTCTCCCTCTATTTGCCAACATGCCATTAATATGGAAGATGATGCGAAGCCTCTTGTTGAACCTCAGCGTCGTCTAATTCCCAAGATGAAGGATGTGGTAAGAAATGAGGTATTACGACTTCTTGAAGCTGGTATTATATATCCTATTGCCGATAGTAGATGGGTTAGTCCTGTGCATTGCGTTCCTAAGAAAGGAGGAATGACCGTTGTGCCTAATGATAATGATGAGCTCATACCTCAAAGAGTAGTTGTAGGGTATAGAATGTGCATTGATTATCGAAAAGTTAATAAAGTTACTAAGAAAGATCATTATCCTTTACCATTTATTGATCAAATGCTAGAAAGGTTATCTAAAAATACTGATTTTTGTTTTCTTGATGGTTATTCTGGGTTTTCACAAATTGTCGTTAAAGCTAAAGATCAAGAGAAAACCACTTTTACTTGTCCCTATGGAACTTATGCTTATAGGCGTATGCCTTTTGGTTTATGTAATGCTCCTGCTACTTTTCAAAGATGCATGTCTGCTATTTTTCATGGCTTTTGTGAGAGTATTGTGGAAGTATTCATGGATGATTTTTCTGTCTACGGGAATTCTTTTGATAGTTGCTTGCGAAACCTTGATAAAGAGATGTGAAGAAACTAACCTTGTTCTTAATTGGGAGAAATGCCACTTTATGGTTAATGAAGGAATTGTATTGGGACATAAAATTTCTGAGAGAGGTATTGAAGTTGATAGAGCTAAAGTTGAAGCTATTGAGAAGATGCCCTATCCGAGGGATGTTAAAGGTATTCGTAGTGTTCTTGGTCATGTTGGATTTTATAGGAGATTTATTAAAGATTTCTCCAAGATTTCAAAGCCTCTTACTAATCTTCTTCAAAAAGATGTACCTTTTGTTTTTGATGATGATTGTAAGGAAGCTTTTGAAACTCTAAAGAAAGCCTTAACAAGCTGCTCCTATAGTTGAACCTCCCGATTGGAACTTACCTTTTGAAATTATGTGTGATGCTAGTGATTTTGTCTGTAGAGCGCTGTTCTTGGACAACGAGTAGATAAAAAATTAAATGTTATTCATTATGCTAGTAAAACTCTTGATGCTGCTCAAAGAAATTATGCTACTACCTGAAAAAGAATTGTTAGCCTGTAGTCTTTGCTTGTGATAAATTTAGATCTTATATTGTTGATTCAAAAGTTACGATTCATACCGATCATGCCGCAATTAGATACCTTATGACAAAGAAAGATGCTAAGCCGAGGCTTATTAGATGGGTACTTCTTTTGCAAGAATTTGATTTACATATTGTAGATAGGAAAGGTGCTTGATAATCCTGTTGTCGATAATTTGTCTAGATTGGAAAATATTGCTTATGATCCCGTTCCTGTTAATGATAATTTTCCAAATGAACAATTGGCTGTAATAAAGGTGAGCTCGCGAGATGAGTCCTTGGTATGCTGATTATGCTAACTTTATTGTTTCCAAGTACTTGCCTCCAACCTTTTCAGCTCAAGAGAGGAGGAAATTCTTTTATGACTTGAGGCATTATTTCCGGGATGACCCACACTTATATAAAGAAGGAGTGGATGGTATTATGCGAAGGTGTGTTCCCGAATATGAACAACAAGAGATATTGAGTAAATGTCATGGCAGTGCTTATGGAGGACATCACGCCGGAGATAGAACCGCGTAAAAGGTTCTACAATCAGGTTTTTATTGGCCAACTCTCTTCAAAGATGCAAGGAAGTTTATTTTATCTTGTGATGAATGTCAAAGGGTTGGTAATATCTCCAGACGCAATGAAATGCCTATGAATTATACTCTTGTTATTGAACCGTTCGATTGTTGGGGATTTGACTTCATGGGACCTTTTCCCTCTTCAAAAGGTAACACTCATATACTTGTTGCTGTTGATTATGTTACTAAATGGGTGGAAGCCATACCTACAAAAAGTGCTGATGGTGAGACCTCTTTAAAAATGCTTTTAGATGTTATTTTTCCTAGATTTGGAGTACCTAGATATATTATGACTGATGGAGGTTCTCATTTTATTCATGGAGGTTTTAGAAAAACTCTTGCTAAGTATGGTATTAATCATAGAATTGCTTCCGCTTATCACCCTCAAAGTAGTGGTCAAGTAGAACTATCAAATAGAGAAATTAAATCTATCTTGCAGAAAACCGTCAATAAATCTAGAAAGAACTGGGCTAGTAAATTAAAAGACGCACTATGGGCTTATAGAACTGCTTATAAAAACCCCATGGGAATGTCACCTTATAAAATGGTTTACGGAAAAGCTTGTCATTTACCTTTAGAACTAGAACACAAAGCTTATCGGGCTGTTAGAGAATTAAATAAAGATCCTAAACTTGTCTGGTGATAAGAGGTTGCTACAATTAAGTTCTCTAGATGAATGGAGAAGTGAAGCTTATGAAAATGCTAAACTCTTTAAAGAAAAAGTTAAAAAATGGCATGATAGAAGGATCATCAAAAGAGAGTTTAATATTGGGGATAAAGTCCTATTGTATCGGTCTCGTCTCGCATTCTTTGCAGGGAAATTACTCTCGAAATGGGAAGGACCATATGTTGTCGAGGAGGTGTATCGTTCGTGAGCAATTAAAATTAGCTCTCTCCAAGGCAATGCTACGCAAGTGGTGAATGGACAAAGACTCAAGCATTATATCTCGTGTGATTCTTATAATGTTGATGTTGATATTATTCAAGTAGAAACACCGGAGGCTTTCATCAAAGGACAAATTGACAAGTCCGCCGTAACTCGACTTTGAATAGGTAACAAGCATCGGTAATGAAAAGTTCGCGATTTACTTTCCGAACATTATTTTTGCTGTTTTTGGAAAATAAGAAAAATTACGAGATCGAAACGGAGTGGAAAAGACGCACGAGGGCGTGAAACCACAGGCCGGCGCGGCCTGACCTGGGCCCGCGCCGACCTATGGTCTGGCCGCCTCGTTGCCCCTTTCCGACTCTGGTTTGATCTGGTACTTTCCGTTTGTTCTGAAATTTTTTATTATAAAATCCCCCGGACCCCTGGAGGTCCGTATATCGCTTTCTCGACGTGTTTTGTTTCGAGCTGTTTCTGCCAGGATCTGTTTTCAGTTTAGAAGCACCATGGTCTCTAAGAACAAGGGCAAGGAGTTTCCGGATGAAGATAGTCAAGATCGTGAGTGGAGAGAAGAGGACAAGAGCGTCAAGGAAGAAGCAAAGGAGGATGAAGAAGAAGTCGAAGAAGTTCCGCAAGAGCACCCACGCACCACCATTGCAAGCATCGAAGTGGTGACTAACTCGCTCAACACCAAGAAGAGCGCACGGATTAGGACTGGAGGAGGACTTCCCGCCATTACCTAGCTCCAAGGACATCCTCTTCGTGCATTCACCATCCTTTCCACAATCTAATCTACAATAATCAAATTGAAAGGACTCCCAAGGCAGCACTCGCCTAGCAATTGGGATATAGATCGTTCTAACAATGCAGGAAAGACGGAGCCCGAAGCTGAAGGTTGGGGAAATAACTCCAAGAGTTGGGACTCGTCGTCGGACAGACTTCTTAACCGCGTCGAGCACAATTCGGAGATGATTCGCAACCTCATATTTAGGATTGATGAGCTTCAGGAGCTTATTGAGAAGCTTGTCAGGAATTCATCACCACCATCGCCAAAGGAGTAATTCATCTTCGGTATTGGCATCCCCTTGGTTTGTTCCAAGCTTGGGGGAGTGCCGCGGTATCACATTATCATTACCTTTTACTTTTTACTATCAAGTAGTGTCATATCATGAGTAGGGAAGTTATCGTATGAGATGGGTTGCAGTGTGGAAGTATCTCTCCTTTAGTTTGTCTATGTATCCCTTGGTGTGAGTTATCGTTATGGAATATTAATGAGAAGTCTTATCATTTACATATTGCACACCTTATTTTAGTTTGCAATTTCTATTATATGATTGATCTTGATTTTAGTATTGGTACCACTTTGGGAGCATTGAGTTAATCTATTTGGTTTTGGCAAACTTAGCAATGGTCAATAGCAACAACACTTTGAGTTTTAGAAGAATAGAGGAAACAAATGTAGAAGATGTTATTATCTTTCTTATCAGTTCTTAGCTTAGTATTCTAAAGTTAAAACTGTTTGTGCTTACAAGTAAGATGCATGATTGTTTCTATCACATATATATTTGTTTGTTTCCCCTCAACTCCTATGCTTGCTATTTAACCTTGCTAGCCAAAGACCTGTACTGAGAGGGAATACTTCTCGCGCATCCAAACCTGAACCCAAACCTATGCCATTTGTGTCCACCATACCTACCTACTGCATGGCATTTTCTGCCATTCCAAGTAAATACTTCATGTGCTACCTTTAAACAATTCAAAACTTATTACTTCTTATTTGTGTCAATGTTTTATAGCTCATGAGGAAGTATGTGGTGTTTTATCTTTCAGCCTTGTTAGGCAGCCTCCACTAAAGGACTAGTGGCTTCATCCACTTATCCTATAATTTTGCAATAAGAGCTGGCAACGGGGTTCCCAGCCCCAATTAATTAACTTTCATTAATAATTCTCTTCACATGTTTTGCCCTGATTCATCAGTAAGCAACTTAATTTTGCAATAGACACTCCTCCATGGTATGAGATTGTTGGAAGGCACCCGAGGATTCGGTTAGCCATGGCTTGTGTAAGCAAAGGTTGGGGGGAGTGTCATCCTTAAATAAACTAAAATACATGTGTAAACAAAAGAGAAGAGGGATGATCTACCTTGCTGGTAGAGATAACGTCCTTCATGGGAGCCGCTCTTTGGAGGTTTGTTTGGCAAGGGGGTTAGAGTACCCGCTACCAGTCGTTGACAACAACAAACACCTCTCAAAACTTTACTTTTATTCTCTTTATATGATTTCAAAACTGAAAAAGCTCTAGCACATGATTTAATCCTCGCTTCCTCTCGCGAAGGGCATGTCTTTTACTTTATGTTGAGTCAGTAAACCTATTTCCCTCCATCTCATGCAAGCATTTGAGTTGTTGTGATCAAACTATTATATTGTGATCTGCTTCATCATGTTTTTATTCTTTCTTGTTTAGTACAAGTTTTACCTGAATGAATATAGCCTTGAAAGTCATCAATGATTAAATATGATTGAGTATGCAAGTTTACCATAAGCTTTAATATGAGAGCGCTGCTCAATAGATAAGTATAATCTGTTAACTCTTCTCTGACCAAGAACAAAGTTTGCCATCACCAATTATGATTTCTTATGCACCTTTATTTGTGATTACCTTATACTTGTTTCAAGATTGAGTTATATGAGGAAGTTGTTTACTATAATGTCTTGTGTGAATGAATATGATGCTTCTTACCCGTATTTTATTTATCGACTCTTCACTCCATAAACATGTGGACCTCGTTTACGAGTTCAGCTTCGCTTGGGGACAAGCGAAGTCTAAGCTTGGGGGAGTTGATACGTCCAATTTGCATCACTATTTTATATCATAATTTGCTCGTTATTCATTGATATATTTCATATTGGGACACAATACTTATGTTATTTCATCTATTTTGCATGTTTCATGATTATTTGGAGATCGAGCACCGGAGCCGTGATTCCGCTGGAAAAAGCACCGTCAGAAGCGATATTTCGGAAGATCAACTCGTGGAAGGAAGTTTTACCAAAAATCCTATTTTTCCAGATGACGGAGGAAGCCGAAGGGGAGCCAGCTCGGACCCAGGGTGGGCCCACACCATAGGGTGGCGCGGCCCATGGCTCCGGCCGCGCCACCATGTGGTGTGGAGCCCCTCGGCCTCTTTCGCCTCCTTTTCTTCGCGAAACCCTTCGTCCCGAAGACCTAAGCCACGAGAGGAATCCTCACGAAGGGTTACAGCCCGCCTCGCGGGGCGGAGAACACCGTGAGAGAAAAGAGCTCTCCGGCGGGCAGGAATTTGCCGGGGAAATTCCCTCCCGGAGGGGGAAATCGACGCCATCGTCACCGTCATCGAGCTGGACATCATCTCCATCACCATCATCATCATCTCCACCATCATCACCGCCATCTCCTCCGCAGCACCTCGTCACCGCCGTAGCAATTTGGGTTTGATCTTGATTGTTTGATAGGGAAACTCTCCCGTATCGATTTCTACTTGTTGTTTATGCTATTGAGTGAAACCATTGAACCAAGGTCTATGTTCAGATTGTTATTCATCATCATATCACCTCTGATCATGTTCCATATGATGTCTCGTGAGTAGTTCGTTTAGTTCTTGAGGACATGGGTGAAGTCTAAATGTTAGTAGTGAACTATGGTTGAGTAATATTCAATGTTATGATATTTAAGTTGTGGTGTTATTCTTCTAGTGGTGTCGTGTGAACGTCGACTACACGACACTTCACCATTTATGGGCCTAGGGGAATGCATCTTGTACTCGTTTGCCAATTGTGGGGTTGCCGGAGTGACAGTAAACCTAAACCCCGTTGGTATATCGATGCATGAGGGATCGCAGATCTCGCAGTTTAAGGCCGTGGTTAGATTTATCTTAATTACTTTCTTGTAGTTGCGGATGCTTGCAAGGGGTATAATCACAAGTATGTATTAGTCCTAGGAAGGGCGGTACATTAGCATAGGTTCACCCACACAACACTTATCAAAACAATGAAGATTAATCAGCCGTATGTAGCGAAAGCACTAGACTAAAATCCCGTGTGTCCTCGAGAACGTTTGGTCATTATAAGTAAACAAACCGGCTTGTCCTTTGTGCTAAAAAGGATTGGGCCACTCGCTGCAATTATTTCTCTCGCATTTTACTTACTCGTATTTTATTCATCTGTTACATCAAAACCCCCTGAATACTTGTTTGTGAGCATTTACAGTGAATCCTTCATCAAAACTGCCTGTCAACACCTTCTGCTCCTAGTTGGGATCGACATTCTTACTTATCGAAGATACTACGATACACCCCCTATACTTGTGGGTCATCACGTATCGTCTCGAAATTCCAATTTCGTCGGGATTGTCGGCAGTCGACTCCGATTTTTCGAACTCAACATCGTCAATCGAGTCAGGCGAAGAAGAGACTTCATCGTCACGCTTCATCAGCACCAGGGCAAGCGAAAAGCTCACCAAGATCTTCAGCGACATGTCCTTCGAGTCATCCGCGGACTCCTATATAAGCGATGACTCGAGCAGCGTCGACAGCTTCGATTTCATCGACAAATCCACTACAATGGGCAAGGTCTTTGCCAATATTTATGATGGTGTCACCAAACATAGCACAGATCTGAATACAAAATACCATCAGATTTATGCCATCGGAGAGCCAAGTCGTGATCGGAGGAAACATCTCGAGGCTTTTGACGATCCGGGAAATCCATACGTCGATCCCTCTAATCTACGACAAGGTCTAGGCAAGTAAATACGTCGGACCCGAGCCTCGCGATAGAGTTCAACTCCCGCAGTGCAGCATGGGATAGAGCCGCAAGAGCTATGGATGGCTCGTAACCAATGGCTACAACAGCCACGCCAGCAGAGTTGCAAGCATATCAATATAGGCTCGCACGAGCCGCAAGGGAGTTGGAAAACAGACATACCGCTTTAAATAGAAGAAAGGAGGCAGCCTCCGCTTCAAGCAGTGCGAAGAGCGGAGTTAAGTCGACAATCTGGAACTTCGGGAGATAGCCACGAGAAGCTCTGGAACGCAGCAAGATCAAGGCTGCAAAACATACCCGAAGGAGAAAGAGAGTACTTGGTTCAAAACCTCGACATATCTTTTATGTCGATAGACACGAGAGGAAACATCATCCCCAAGACACCGTAAGCTGGGTATATGGCGACACAGTGCCTTTATCCTCGCATCAAGGCCACCTCCCGGAGATCCAAGGGAAGCACCGTACAACATGGCAATGGCAGGAGTTGGAGCCATGGGGACGGCGTTTGCACCAACACCTCCCGAAGGAACAAGAAGGCAAAATAGTCCACGACTCGCGGCAGCAAGCAGCAGCAGCCTCCCGAAGGAACAAGTGGAGCAAGAGACACAAGCAAGCACAAGCAAGGGTGGACAGAGCACGGCAAAATATAAGAGAACATCGGCATTCCCCGTAAATAAACGACGAGGACATGTGCGGTTTACCATGCTTTACAAGGAGAGTCCGAAAACTCTAGTCCCTTCGGGATTCAAGTTGCCCGATAGTTTCAAGAAATTCGACGGCCCGCAAGATCCAGCAGGATTGGCTAGTCGATTACCTAGAAACGGTGAAGCTCACAGTGGGGACCAGAGCAACAGCTATGCAAAGTATTCGGATACACCTGAGTGGAGCCGCGCGATCCTCGGATAAAGAAACTTCCTCCAGTGATCTATCGACAGCTCGGGACAGCTTTGAGGACGTTTTCGTCAAGAACTTTCGCTCCACCTCGCAAAAACCCGCATCGCTAGAGGAATTGAGGTCATGTCGACAAAAGCCAGACGAACCAATGAGAAAATATATCCAAAGATGGAACATCATTAAAAACTCGGCAGAGAATATATCTGACGAGAGGGCAATAGACGCGTTTGTCGTAGGAACCCGGCGAGGAGATTTTGTCGAGGACTTGGGCAGGACCAATCCAAAGACAGTATCCGCATTAATGGAGATAGCAAACAGATGGGCAGATGGAGAAGATGCCGTTCACAACAAACGGCATAGGTCACCAGAGGAGGACCGCGGCCGAAATTATCAAAGTAGGCGACGATTTCCTCGGCAGTACTCGAGTTATGATGCTCCTGGGCAAATTTTGGCTGGCTTTCGAGCAAGCGCGGGAGAAAACAACAGAGATGAATACCAGAGGAGCAACGAACAGCGAGGTGACAATAGAGATGACTCCCGAAACAATAGGCAAAATACCGGGCCAAGGTTCCAGAGACCTTTTGTGTCCCCCGAAGAGATGATGAACGGGCCGTGTCAGATGCACTTCTTTCTCGACAACAATGGAAAAAGACAGTCAGGACACTTGCAAAAGGATTGCCGAAATTTCCAGGCAATGTTAAGATGGGCAGGACATGCAAATGCTCATGCAAACGCACGTAAATCCTCAAGGACCTAGGAGTGAGATTCACTTGCCACCTCCTCCCGCGATTACAGCATGAAAATCGACATCAGCTCGGAATAGCGGCAGCACCTCGCTCCACCGCCCTATGTTGATCCTAACTCTAACGGAGCGGTCTCGATGATTCGTAAAGGCAGTGCCATCCAATAGAGCTCAGAAAGTAATCTCGCGACAGTGTTTATGGCAGTAGAAGATGCCACCACCAACAGCCGAGTACCTTAACCGGTCAGTGGCAAGATATTGGCTTCACAATAGCTGATCATCCACAAGCAAGTTCCTCGACCAGGGCAGCCAAGCACCGATCTTACCAAAGCAGAATTGCGCGATTCGATGTATCTCGAGTATTCATAGATGGCGGCAGTAGTTTAAACCTTATGTATGCAGATACACTAAGGAAGATGAATATATCCCTAGCAAACCTGAAACCCACAGACACACGATTCCACGGTATCACACCAGAGAAGCCAAGTTATCCGTTGGGGAAGATCAATCTCGACGTTCAGTTCGGGACCCGAGAAAACTACAGGATCGAGAAGCTGGAATTTGAAGTCGTGGACTTCCCGTCACAATATCACGCCCTGTTGGGACGGCCGACATATGCCAGGTTTATGGCAGTACCACATTACACGTACTTGTTGTGGAGGTTACCTGGACCTAAGGGACCAATTACAGTCAAAGGAAGTTTCGCACTAGCCGACAAATGTGACAAGGATTTTCATCGACCGTCGAAACTTTCGGGATGCAAGCGAATACATGGAGTCAAGGCTCACGACCGATTATGATGTGCTACCGGATGTAGGGAGACCTAATAAAGAGGCAACCTTTAATACTGCAAAGGATTCCAAGGAGGTACAGATTCACCCGACAGATCCAAAGAAAACGACGTCCATTGCGGCAAACATGGACCTCGCATAGAAAAGCGCGCTCGTCGAGTTCCTCCGTGAGCACTGAAAAATCTTCGCATGGTGTCCAGCTGACATGCCAGGAGTACCCAGGGAACTTGCCGAGCACCACCTAAATTTGGATCCAATAGCGAGACCAATCAAACAACCTTTACGACGTTTTTCGGAGCCAAACCGCAAAGCTATGCTGTCAGAGATCGACAGATTGAGAGAAGCTGGTTTCATCAAGGAGCTGCATACAGAGGCCACGTGGGTCGCAAACTCAGTGTTGGTCCCGAAGAAAAACACTAAAGTCCTTCGCATGTGTGTCGACTTTACGTGTCTCAACAAACATTGTCCAAAGGATCACTTTCCCCTCCCGAGGATCGATCAAATTATCGACTCCACGGCAGGATGTGAACGTCTTTCCTTCCTGGATGTTTACTCTGGTTACAACCAGATCAGATTGAAAGAAGAGGATGAGGTCAAAACAGCGTTCATTACACCTTATGGCGTGTTTTGCTATCGAACAATGCCTTTTGGTCTGAAGAACGCGGGAGCAACATACCAGAGGATGATGCAGAAGTGCTTAGCAACACAGATTGGGAAAAATGTACAAGTATACATCGACGACGTCGTCATCACATCAAAAAAGGGGGCAACGTTAATCGAGGACTTGAAGGAAACCTTCGACAACCTCGACAAATTTTGCCTCAAACTTAATCCGACGAAGTGTTCTTTCGGCGTCCCTGCAGGAGAACTTCTCGGGTTCCTAGTATCAGCAAGAGGGATCGAAGCTAATCCCGAAAAAATCCAAGCTATCGTAACAATGAGGAAGCCAACAAAGTTGAAATAAATACAACAGCTAACTGGGCGAGTCACAGCTTTAAGAAGATTCGTCGCCAGGCTGGGAGAAAAGGCGTTACCATTCTACGCCCTCATTAAACAAGGAGACAAGTTCCAGTGGAACGAAGAAGCAGATAGAGCTTTCGGGGATCTTAAACGGGCAATTTCGACACCACCGATCTTGGTGGCGCCAAGAGAAAAGGAACCCCTCCTGCTATACATAGCGGCTACGCCTCAGGTGGTCAGCACGGCGCTAGTTGACGAACGAGAAGAAGAAGGAAAACTCCATGGCGTGCAGAGGCAAGTATATTTCATTAGTGAAGTATTATCGCCTTCAAAACAGAGGTACCCGCAGTACCAAAAGCTAGCATATGGAGTATTCACAACCGCAAGAAAATTGCGGCACTATTTTTCGGCGCATCCGATAATAGTGGTCAACGAGGCGCCTTTATCCAACATACTCAATAATCCGTAAGCTACGAGCCGTGTCTCCCTTTGGGGAATAGAACTTTCTCCTCGGGACATCACGTATGAAAAGAGAAAGGCAATAAAGTCGTAAATTTTACCGTGACTTCATCGCAGAATGGATGGAGTTGCAAAACACAGGACCTCCGGATTTATCGCGAACCCGGACTATGAACTTCGACGGGTCCAAAAGGTTAGAAGGAGCTGGAGCAGGGGTGATACTCATATCACCCGAAGGCGACAAATTGAAATACGTCCTGCGGATGACGTTCCCAAACGCATCTAATAATGAGGCAGAATATGAAGCCCTTGTACATGGGATGAAGATGGCGATAGTCTGCGGCGCAACTCGACTAAAAATATTTGGCGACTCACAATTGGTGGCTCAGCAAGTCATGAACCAATGTGATGCGGTCAATGATAGCATGGTGGCGTACAAAGAGATGTATAATGAGCTGGAGAAACTGTTTGATGGATGCGAAGTAAACCATATCAGCAGGTTGAGCAATGATGAAGCCGATGTTCTTGCAAACATCGGGTCGCAGTGCCTCGCAATTCCTCCAGGTGTGTTCTGGGAAGAAATAACAGAAAGGTCCACGAAGCCGAAGAAATTAACAAAGCAGGAGAAGAACGAGAAAACTTCGGGGCTGCGAAAGAAACATCGGAAAAAGAAGAAGAGGAACAGGATTTAGTACTGATGGTGCAAACCCCATGGATGCGAGCGTACATATCATACATCCTAAGAAAGACAATACCCGACGATCCAGTTGAAGCAAGGCGAGTTATTAGGCGATCCAAAGCTTTCACGGTGGTCAAAGGGGAGTTGTATAAGCGAAGTATCTCGGGTGTGTTACAAAGGTGCGTTATACCCGAAGAAGGCAGAACAATCCTGAAGGACGTACACGAAGAAATATGTGGCCACCATGCAAGCAGTCGATCTATTGCAGCCAAAGTTTTTCGAGCTGGATTTTACTGGTTGACAGCAATTGAGGACGCAAAGGAGATAGTGCGAACTTGTGACGCATGTCAGAGATTTGCCACAAAACCCCACTCTCCGGCAGTAGAATTAATGCCAATACCCTTATCCTGGCCCTTTGCTCAATGGGGTCTCGATATGGTGGGGAAGTGATACGCCTCCGACGTATCGATAATTTCTTATGTTCCATGCCATATTATTGATGATACCTACATGTTTTATGCACACTTTATGTCATATTCGTGCATTTTCTGGAACTAACCTATTAACAAGATGCCGAAGAGCCGCTGTCGTTTTCTCGCTGTTTTTGGTTTCAGTAAATCCTAGTAACGAAATATTCTCGGAATTGGACGAAATCAAAACCCGGGGTCCTATTTTGCCACGAAGCTTCCGTAAGACCGAAGAGGAGTCGAGCGGGGCCACGAGGGGCCGCCACCATAGGGCGGCGCGGCCCAGGTCTTGGCCGCGCCGACCTGTGGTGTGGGGCCCTCGTGTGGCTCCCCACGTTGCCCTTCCGCCTACTTAAAGCCTCCGTCGCGAAACCCCGAGGCGAAAAACCACGATACGGAAAACCTTCCGGAGATGCCGCCGCCGTCAATCCCATCTCGGGGGATTCTGGAGATCTCCTCCGCACCCCGCCGGAGAGGGGATTCATCTCCCGGAGGACTCTACACCGCCATGGTCGCCTCCGGAGTGATGAGTGAGTAGTTCACCCTCGGACTATGGGTCCATAGCAGTAGCTAGATGGTTGTCTTCTCCTCATTGTGCTTCATTGTTGGATCTTGTGAGCTGCCTAACATGATCAAGATCATCTATCCGTAATACTCTATGTTGTGTTTGTCGGGATCCGATGGATAGAGAATACCATGTTATGTTAATTATCAAGTTATTACATATGTGTTGTTTATGATCTTGCATGCTCTCCGTTATTAGTAGAGGCTCTGGCCAAGTTTTTGCTCTTAACTCCAAGAGGGAGTATTTATGCTCGATAGTGGGTTCATGCCTGCATTGACACCTGGGACAGTGACAGAAAGTTCTAAGGTTGTGTTGTGCTGTTGCCACTAGGGATAAAACATTGATGCTATGTCCGAGGATGTAGTTGTTGATTACATTACGCACCATACTTAATGCAATTGTCTGTTGCTTTGCAACTTAATACTGGAAGGGGTTCGGATGATAACCTGAAGGTGGACTTTTAGGCATAGATGCGATTGGATGGCGGTCTATGTACTTTGTCGTAATGCCCAATTAAATCTCACTATACTTATCATGACATGTATGTGCATTGTTATGCTCTCTCTATTTGTCAATTGCCCGACTGTAATTTGTTCACCCAACATGCTTTTATCTTATGGGAGAGACACCTCTAGTGAACCGTGGACCCCGGTCCATTCTTTAATACCGAAATACAAATCTGCTGCAATACTTGTTTTATCGTTTTCTCTGCAAACAATCATCTTCCACACAATACGGTTAATCCTTTGTTACAGCAAGCCGGTGAGATTGACAACCTCACTGTTTCGTTGGGGCAAAGTACTTTGGTTTTGTTGTGCAGGTTCCACGTTGGCGCCGGAATCTCTGGTGTTGCGCCGCACTACATCCCGCCGCCATCAACCTTCAACGTGCTTCTTTGCTCCTCCTGGTTCGATAAACCTTGGTTTCTTTCTGAGGGAAAACTTGCTGCTGTGCGCATCATACCTTCCTCTTGGGGTTCCCAACGAACGTGTGAGTTACACGCCATCAGGAAGTTACACAAAGCTTCGCCAGGAGGATACGAGTACATGTTGGTTGCTGTCGACAAATTCACCAAGTGGATAGAAGCAAAGCCGATAAATTCACCAGATGCAGCATCAGCAATAAAGTTCGTGAAGGGCATCGTTTTTCGATTTGGAGTACCTCACAGCATCGTCACGGACAATGGCAGCAACTTTACGTCAAAGGAGTTCAAGGCATACTCGCGCGAATGGGCATCAAATTGCACTTTGCGTCAGTTGGCCACCCGCAAACAAACGGTCAAGTCGAAAAAGCCAATGGTATTATCTGCAATGGTATTAAAAAGCGCCTGCTAGGACCGCTTGAAAAGGCTCGACATAACTGGCCAGAAGAATTGCCAAGTGTTTTGTGGAGTATCCGAACAACACCAAATACGGCGACAAAAGAAACCCCGTTCTTTCTAGTCCACGGAGCTGAGGCAGTACTACCAATTGAAATAGAGCATGACTCCCCAAGAGTCACAGAATATGATGAAGAAACTTCAAGAAAAGCTTTGGAAGACGATGTGGATGCACTCGACGAAGCTCGGGATGAAGTACTCTCGCGAGTCACTGATTGCGCGTAATTAACACGTCCGTTGGGAATCCCAAGAGGAAGGTATGATGCGCACATTAGCAAGTTTTCCCTCAGAAAGAAACCAAGGTTTATCGAACCAGGAGGAGCCAAGAAGCACGTTGAAGGTTGATGGCAGCGGGATGTAGTGCGGTGCAACACCAGGGATTCCGGCACCAACGTGGAACCTGCACAACACAACCAAAGTACTTTGCCCCAACGAAACAGCGAGGTTGTCAATCTCACCGGCTTGCTCGTAACAAAGGATTAGATGTATAGTGTGGATGATGATTGTTTGCGAGAAAACAGTGGAACAAGTATTGCAAGTAGATTGTATTCGATGTAAAAGAATGGACCGGGGTCCACAGTTCACTAGAGGTGTCTCTCCCATAAGATAAATAGCATGTTGGGTGAACAAATTACAGTCGGGCAATTGACAAATAGAGAGGGCATGACAATGCACATACATGATATAATGAGTATTGTGAGATTTAATTGGGCATTACGACAAAGTACATAGACCGCTATCCCAGCATGCATCTATGCCTAAAAAGTCCACCTTCAGGTTATCATCCGAACCCCTTCCAGTATTAAGTTGCAAGCAACAGACAATTGTATTAAGTATGGTGCGTAATGTAATCAATAACTACATCCTCGGACATAGCATCAATGTTTTATCCCTAGTGGCAACAGCACATCCACAACCTTAGAACTTTCTGTCACTATCCCGCATTTAATGGAGGCATGAACCCACTATCGAGCATAAATACTCCCTCTTGGAGTTAAGAGTAAAAACTTGGCCAGAGCCTCTACTAATTACGGAGAGCATGCAAGATCATAAACAACACATAGGTAATAGATTGATAATCAACATAACATAGTATTCTCTATCCATCGGATCCCGACAAACACAACATATAGAATTACCGATAGATGATCTTGATCATGTTAGGCAGCTCACAAGATCCGACAATAAAGCACATGAGGAGAAGACGACCATCTAGCTACTCGCTATGGACCCATAGTCCAGGGGTGAACTACTCACTCATCACTCCGGAGGTGACCATGGCGGTGAAGAGTCCTCCGGGAGATGATTCCCCTCTCCGGCAGGGTGCCGGAGGCGATCTCTTGAATCCCCCGAGATGGGATTGGTGGCGGCGGCGTCTCTGGAAGGTTTTCCGTATCGTGGCTCTCGGTATTGGGGGTTTCACGACGGAGGCTTTAAGTAGGCGGAAGGGCAGCCTCGGGAGGGTCACGGGGGCCCCACACAACAGGGCCGCGCGGGCCCTATGCTGGCCGCGCCGCCCTAGTGTGGCGGCGCCCCGTGGCCCCACTTCGTCTCTCCCTCGGTCTTCTGGAAGCTTCGTGGCAAAATAGGACCCTGGGCGTTGATTTCGTCCAATTCCGAGAATATTTCCTTACTAGGATTTCTGAAACCAAAAACAAGCAAGAACAAAGAATCGGCTCTTCGGCATCTCGTTAATAGGTTAGTGCCGGAAAATGCATAAATACGACATATAATGTGTATAAAACATGTAGATACCATCAATAATGTGGCATGGAACATAAGAAATTATCGATACGTCGGAGACGTATCAGCATCCCCAAGCTTAGTTCTCGCTCGTCCCGAGCAGGTAAACGATAACAAAGATAATTTCTGGAGTGACATGCCATCATAACCTTGATCATACTATTGTAAGCATATGTAATGAATGCAGCGATCAAAACAATGGTAATGACATGAGTAAACAACTGAATCATAAAGCAAAGACTTTTCATGAATAGTACTTTCAAGACAAGCATCAATAAGTCTTGCATAAGAGTTAACTCATAAAGCAATAAATCGAAGTAAAGGTATTGAAGCAACACAAAGGAAGATTAAGTTTCAGCGGTTGCTTTCAACTTATAACATGTATATCTCATGGATATTGTCAATGTAAAGTAATATAACAAGTGCAATATGCAAGTATGTAGGAATCAATGCACAGTTCACACAAGTGTTTGCTTCTTGAGGTGGAGAGAGATAGGTGAACTGACTCAACATAAAAGTAAAAGAAAGGCCCTTCGCAGAGGGAAGCATTGATTGCTATATTTGTGCTAGAGCTTTGGTTTTGAAAACATGAAACAATTTTGTCAACGGTAGTAATAAAGCATATGTATCATGTAAATTATATCTTACAAGTTGCAAGCCTCATGCATAGTATACTAATAGTGCCCGCACCTTGTCCTAATTAGCTTGGATTACCGGGATTATCATCGCAATACACATGTTTTAACCAAGTGTCACAAAGGGGTACCTCTATGCCGCCTGTACAAAGGTCTAAGGAGAAAGCTCGCATTTGGATTTCTCGCTTTTGATTATTATTCTCAACTTAGACATCCATACCGGGACAACATAGACAACAGATAATGGACTCCTCTTTAATGCATAAGCATGTAGCAACAATTAATGTTCTCATATGAGATTGAGGATATATGTCCAAAACTGAAACTTCCACCATGATTCATGGCTTTAGTTAGGCCCAATGTTCTTCTCTAACAATATGCATGCTCTAACCATTAAATGAGTGGTAAATCTCCCTTACTTCAGACAAGACGGACATGCATAGCAACTCACATGATATTCAACAAAAGAGTAGTTGATGGCGTCCCCAGGAACATGGTTATCGCACAACAAGCAACTTAATAAGAGATAAAGTGCATAAGTACATATTCAATACCACAATAGTTTTTAAGCTATTTGTCCCATGAGCTATATATTGCAAAGGTAAAGGATGGAAATTTTAAAGGTAGCACTCAAGCAATTTACTTTGGAATGGCGGAGAAATATCATGTAGTAGGTAGGTATGGTGGACACAAATGGCATAGTGGTTGGCTCAAGGATTTTGGATGCATGAGAAGTATTCCCTCTCGATACAAGGTTTAGGCTAGCAAGGTTATTTGAAACAAACACAAGGATGAACCGGTGCAGCAAAACTCACATAAAAGACATATTGTAAACATTATAAGACTCTACACCGTCTTCCTTGTTGTTCAAACTCAATACTAGAAATTATCTAGACTTTAGAGAGACCAAATATGCAAACCAAATTTAGCAAGCTCTATGTGTTTCTTCATTAATGGGTGCAAAGTATATGATGCAAGAGCTTAAACATGAGCACAACAATTTCCAAGTATCAAATTATTCAAGACATTTTAGAATTACTACATGTAGCATTTCCCGATTCCAACCATATAACAATTTAACGAAGAAGATTCAACCTTCGCCATGAATACTATGAGTAAAGCCTAAGGACATATTTGTCCATATGCAACAGCGGAGCGTGTCTCTCTCCCGCACAATGAATGCTAGGATCCATTTTATTCAAACAAAAACAAAAACAAAAACAAACCGACGCTCCAAGCAAAACACATAAGATGTGATGGAATAAAAATATAGTTTCGGGGAGGAACCCGATAATGTTGTCGATGAAGAAGGGGATGCCTTGGGCATCCCCAAGCTTAGACGCTTGAGTCTTCTTAAAATATGCAGGGGTGAACCACCGGGGCATCCCCAAGCTTAGAGCTTTCACTCTCCTTGATCATATTGTATCATCTCCCTCTCTTGATCCTTCAAAACTTCCTCCACACCAAACTCGAAACAACTCATTAGAGGGTTAGTGCACAATAAAAATTCACATGTTCAGAGGTGACATAATCATTCTTAACACTTCTGGACATTGCACAAAGCTACTGGACATTAATGGAACAAAGAAATTCATCCATCATAGCAAAAGAGGCAATGCGAAATAAAAAGCAGAATCTGTCAAAACAGAACAGTCCGTAAAGACGGATTTTATTGAGGCACCAGACTTGCTCAAATGAAAATGCCCAAATTGAATGAAAGTTGCGTACATATCTGAGCATCACGCACGTAAATTGGCATATTTTTCTGAGCTACCTACAGAGAGGCAGGTCCAGATTCGTGACAGCAAAGAAATCTGTTTCTGCGCAGTAATCCAAATCTGGTATGAACCTTACTATCAACGACTTTACTTGACACAACAATGCACAAAACTAAGATAAGGAGAGGTTGCTACAGTAGTAAACAAGTTCCAAGACTCAAATATAAAATAAAAGTACTGTAGTAAAAACATGGGTTGTCTCCCATAAGCGCTTTTCTTTAACGCCTTTCGGCCTAGGCGCGAAAAATGTATATCAAGTATTATCAAGAGACGAAGTATCAACATCATAACTTGTTCTAATAATAGAATCAAAAGGTAACTTCATTCTCTTTCTAGGGAAGTGTTCCATACCTTTCTTGAGAGGAAATTGATATTTAATATTACCTTCCTTCATATCAATGATAGCTCCAACGAGTTCGAAGAAAAGGTCTTCCCAATATAATGGGATAAGATGCATTGCATTCAATATCCAAGACAACAAAATCAACGGGGACAAGGTTATTGTTAACGGTAATGCGAACATTATCAAATCTCCCCAAAGGTTTCTTTGTAGCATTATCAACAAGATTAACATCCAAATAACAATTTTTCAATGGTGGCAAGTCAACCATATCATAAATTTTCTTAGGCATAATGGAAATACTTGCACCAAGATCACATAAAGCATTACAATCAAAGTCATTGACCTTCATCTTAATGATGGGCTCCCAACCATCCTCTAGCTTCCTAGGAATAGAAGCTTCACGTTCTAGTTTCTCTTCTCTAGCTTTTATGAGAGCATTTGTAATATGTTTTGTGAAAGCCAAGTTTATAGCACTAGCATTAGGACTCTTAGCAAGTTTTTGTAAGAACTTTATAACTTCAGAGATATGGCAATCATAAAAATCCAAACCATTATAATCTAAAGCAATGGGATCATCATCCCCAATGTTGGAAAAAATTTCAGCGAGTTTTATCACGAGCAGTTTCAGCAGTTTTAGCAGTTTCTGGCAATTTTGCACGCTTTGCACTAGGAGTAGAAACATTGCCAACACCAATTATTTTACCATTGATAGTAGGAGGTGCAGCAACATGTGAATCATTAACATTACTAGTGGTGGTAATAGTCCAAACTTTACCTACATTATTCTCTTTAGCTAGTTTTTCATTTTCTTCTCTTTCCCACCTAGCATGCAATTCGGCCATCAATTTTATATTCTCATTAATTCTAACTTGGATGGCATTTGCTGTAGTAACAATTTTATTTTCAATATTCTCAGGTTTAGCAGCCATTTTATTAATTAAATAAGATTGTGACGCAGACATGTATGAGATTCGGTTTTCAACATTTGCAAGTTTAGTTTGCAACCCAGAAATCTCCATATTCAGATTTTCAAGTTGATTTCCTATATTCTTCAACAAGGTAGATTGTTCATTCATAGTTTTAGTAAACAATCTGTTTTGCTCATATTGTGATTGCATAAAGCTCTTGGTGGATCTTTCAATTTCTAACATCTTTTCCTCATTAGGTGAAACATATCTACCATAAGAGTTACCATTAGCAGGATATGGCCTAGAATTATTGTAATTGTTATTTTTAACATGTTCTTTTTGAGCAACCAATGAAGCTAACGGAACATTATTAGGATCAACATTAGTCCTATCATTCACAAGCATAGACATAATAGCATCAATCTTATCACTCAAGGAAGAGGTTTCTTCGACTGAATTTACCTTCTTACCTTGTGGGGCTCTTTCCATGTGCCATTCAGAGTAATTAATCATCATATTATCAAGAAGCTTTGTTGCCTCACCAAGAGTGATGGACATAAAGGTACCTCCAGCAGACTGAATCCAATAGGTTCCGCGAAGAAAAGTTCAGTCCTGCATAAAAGGTTTGGATGATCATCCAAGTAGTCAGTCCATGGGTTGGGCAATTTTTAACCAAAGATTTCATTATTTCCCAAGCTTGTGCAACATGCTCATTATCCAATTGTTTAAAATTCATTATGCTACTTCTCAAAGATATAATTTTAGCAGGGGGATAATATCTACCAATAAAAGCATCCTTGCATTTAGTCCATGAATCAATACTATTGTTAGGCGAGAGATAGCAACCAATCTTTAGCTCTTCCTCTTAATGAGAAAGGAAACAATTTTAATTTTATAATGTCACCATCTACATCTTTATACTTTTGCATTTCACACAATTCAACAAAATTATTGAGATGGGCAGCAGCATCATCAGAACTAACACTAGAAAATTGCTCTCGCATAACAAGATTCAGTAGAGCAGGTTTAATTTCAAAGAATTCTGCTGTAGTAGCAGGTGGAGCAATAGGTGTGCATAAGAAATCATTATTATTTGTGGTTGTGAAGTCACACAACTTAGTATTTTCAGGAGTGGCTATTTTAGCAGTAGTAAATAAAGCAAACTAGATAAAATAAATCCAAGTAACTAATTTTTTGTGTTTTTGATATGGAGTGCAAGACAGTAAATAAAGTAAAACTAGCAACTAATTTTTGTGTGTTTTGATATAATGCAGCAAACAAGTAAGTAAATAAAGCAAGACAAAAACAAAGTAAAGAGATTGGATTGTGGAGACTCCCCTTGCAGCGTGTCTTGATCTCCCCGGCAACGGCGCCGTGAAAAGAGCTTGATTGCGCGTAATTAACACGTCCGTTGGGAACCCCAAGAGGAAGGTATGATGCGCACAGTAGCAAGTTTTCCCTCAGAAAGAAACCAAGGTTTATCGAACCAGGAGGAGCCAAGAAGCACGTTGAAGGTTGATGGCAGCGGGATGTAGTGCGGCGCAACACCAGGGATTCCGGCACCA
The DNA here is from genome assembly GCF_022539505.1 of Lolium rigidum. Taxonomy (NCBI): domain Eukaryota; kingdom Viridiplantae; phylum Streptophyta; class Magnoliopsida; order Poales; family Poaceae; genus Lolium; species Lolium rigidum. The sequence continues at coordinate 328,716,045 of NC_061508.1, read as the reverse complement.
ACGTGGAACCTGCACAACACAATCAAAGTACTTTGCCCCAACGAAACAGCGAGGTTGTCAATCTCACCGGCTTGCTGTAACAAAGGATTAGATGTATAGTGTGGATGATGATTGTTTGCAGAAAATAGTGGAACAAGTATTGCAGTAGATTGTATTCGATGTAAAAGAATGGACCGGGGTCCACGAGTTCACTAGAGGTGTCTCTCCCATAAGATAAATAGCATGTTGGGTGAACAAATTACGGTCGGGCAATTGACAAATAGAGAGGGCATGACAATGCACATACATGATATAATGAGTATTGTGAGATTTAATTGGGCATTACGACAAAGTACATAGACCGCTATCCAGACATGCATCTATGCCTAAAAAGTCCACCTTCGGGTTATCATCCGAACCCCTTCCAGTATTAAGTTGCAAGCAACGACCAATTGCATTAAGTATGGTGCGTAATGTAATCAATAACTACATCCTCGGACATAGCATCAATGTTTTATCCCTAGTGGCAACAAGCACATCCACAACCTTAGAACTTTCTCGTCACTGTCCCGGATTTAATGGAGGCATGAACCCACTATCGAGCATAAATACTCCCTCTTGGAGTTAAGAGTAAAAACTTGGCCAGAGCCTCTACTAATAACGGAGAGCATGCAAGATCATAAACAACACATAGGTAATAGATTGATAATCAACATAACATAGTATTCTCTATCCATCGGATCCCGACAAACACAACATATAGAATTACAGATAGATGATCTTGATCATGTTAGGCAGCTCACAAGATCCGACAATAAAGCACATGAGGGAAGACAACCATCTAGCTACTGCTATGGACCCATAGTCCAGGGGTGAACTACTCACTCATCACTCCGGAGGCGACCATGGCGGTGAAGAGTCCTCCGGGAGATGATTCCCCTCTCCGGCGAGGTGCCGGAGGCGATCTCCCGAATCCCCCGAGATGGGATTGGCGGCGGCGGCGTCTCCGGAAGGTTTTCCGTATCGTGGCTCTCGGTGCGGGGCTTTCACGACGGAGGCTTTAAGTAGGCGGAAGGGCAGCCTCGGGAGGGTCACGGGGCCCCACACAGCAGGGCCGCGCGGGCCCTATGCTGGCCGCGCCGCCCTAGTGTGGCGGCGCCCCGTGGCCCCACTTCGTCTCTCCCTCGGTCTTCTGGAAGCTTCGTGGCAAAATAGGACCCTGGGCGTTGATTTCGTCCAATTCCGAGAATATTTCCTTACTAGGATTTCTGAAACCAAAAACAGCAGAAAACAGCAACTGGCTCTTCGGCATCTCGTTAATAGGTTAGTGCCGGAAAATGCATAAATACTGGCTCTTTGACTTGATACAACACTTGGCGCCTCCTTTCTTCTCCATATGAGCTTGGACTTTGGCGCCAATACCTTCTTCTTGAGAGGTTTTGATGGACCCCTGTGTCGCTGATCATGACCCTGCACAAGATGTGTAATGCATGGGCCACATAAATGTCTCACACATCCATCCTTGCCTAGATGCATCCGTGGTGTCGCGGAAAACTAGACTGCAGTACTCCTAGCACGGTAGTGCCGCTGCCCACTGTCTCCACTGACGCGCACGCCTCCCACACCTCCCACGCGCATCTGCGCCATATGTACTGAAACACCATCAGCACAAACATCATCAGTCTGTATACTGGCATCAACACAAACTGGAACTGTAGCACATGCTGCCACATCCACATCAACAACAAGTGTAGCTTCATCCGGCTTGTCACCAACAAGAACTGACTTGTCATCTACAGGCATGGCTGAAACATCACCAACATCAATGCTCGGAACATCATGCACCTCTTGCTGCACTTTAGGCTTGTGCAACTTCTTCTTACGCACCACTAACTCCACATCGGACTTGATATGATCATCACCCAAAGGCTTCAAAATCCGCTGTTTGCCACCATGCATAAAAGAATATGTATTTGCTCTCCCAGCATGTGTCACATTACGATCATACTGCCAAGGACGCCCAAGTAGCAATCCACACACCTCCAATGGCAATACATCGCACTCTATCTCATCAACATAATCATCAACTGCAAATGGCACACGCACCTTGTGAGTAATCTTCAGCATACCACAGCTATTCAACCACTCAAGACGCTTAGGTTCAGGAAGACGCCATGTAGACAACCCCAATGCTGCCACCATCGCCTTGCTAATGCCATTAGAGCTACCACCATCAATCATCAACTTACAAGCCTTGCCTTTGATAATGCACTGAGTCTGAAACAAACTCCACCGCTGAACCTTGTCAACTGCTTTGCAAGCATCATCTTGTACCTTCTTGAGTTGCATATTCAGCCCGCTCAATGGTACATCCTCCTCAACAGTCACTATAGTGTTCTTGGTATCAGAGCCAGGTTTCCTCTCCTTAGTGACTGTCTGTACTGGAACAACCTCCTCCACGGTAGTGTTAGAGCACACCACCTTCTTTGTAGGAGACGGAATAGACATAGTCATAGCTTCCTTGGAACATAGCTGCAACCTCTTGCCAACCTCAGCCGTCGGTGACACAACCCGAAGTGGCTGTTTAAGGGTCTTCACATGCATTGTAGGCTTGTTACCAAACACAAAACACGCACGTAAAAATTCCCGAAAATTAAACCTAGTTGCAGTCATAATGCCCTTCACACGCATCTCCTTGTTCCACCAATTGTGTATCTCTTCATCCACACGTCTAACAACAAGTGCCAACCGTGTAGAACCATCCAAGAACTCATAATCACCACACCTTTGCAAACCTTGATGTATATGATGTTCCCACAACTCATGAACTGAAACTGATGCATCATGATGAAGTTTCCACTTGATCTTAGTCTCAGCAAATGACACATTGTCTAATATATCAAGAAACTCATTGAAAACATCTCCAGATCTTTTTCCTGAAACACATCGCTTCCCATGAAAATCACCAGGAAATGACTGCACCGCGAAAGACGGCGGAAGTGTAAGTCCGGACGATGAAACAACATCAGCAGCAGCAGCCTGCCCGGCCTAGTGCCCGGTTGGATTGGCCTGGGCGCCGGTTGGACCGGCCCAGTGGCCGATCAGACCGGCCTGCACGCCAGCAGGTCCGGTCCAGCGGCCGGTCTGACCGGCCTGTCCACCGGCTGCTTGGCCCGGAGCCTCAATACCATGCCCGGTTGGCATCAGCCCGGGGCCCGGTCTGGAGCCCGGTTGACCGGCTAGAGAACCGGCCCAACCGGTCCTAGTTCCGGTCGGCCGACCCTGGTGCCGGAGCGCGTCGCGAATCTGCCTCTTCTTCCCGAGACCAAACACCCGAAAACGCAATTTTGGCACCTGGAACCGCCATAGATGATAGGGAAAATGTACCGAAACAGCTCCAAACTTCCTCCAACTCAACCTTCTTCGACCGAGAGCCAATCTCCTCCGATCTAGAACCAATCTTCTCCGATGCAAACCGATCCGAAGAGATCGATCAACAAAACCTCGCCGTGAGCAACCCAGAAAGCTAATACCACATGATATGGGGGATCCCACTAGATTCACCTAGGTTGATGCCCGATCTTTCACAGCGAGAACACGGGGTAGTAAATCCTCCCAACAACGCGATGAACATAGTCTGGAGAAGAGGGAACGAATCCAGCAAGCAATGGATCGATGAACGATACGCCTCAAACCTTGAGCTAGACAATCCTTGATGAACACAAGAACCTTCGCAGCGGATATAATAGATAAACGGCAGCGCCGTACCCCCGGAGGGATGATACACGTGAACACACACAATAGGGTAAACCCTAAACTTTAGTCTAAACTTAGCTATCCCTAACCCTAGCCACCCCACCTCCTTATATGAGGGGGAGGTGTCCGGCCAGCCCCTATTGGGCTGGGGCGCCCACTTGGTGGGCTGACCTGGTTTGGCTTGGACAGGCCCAAAACCAAACACAACACTAATTTAACCCTAATTTGGCCCACCACATGACCTGGCTACATTATTTTCTAACATAGAATGAATGGCACAACCTTAGACTTAATTATTACATAGCGTAGGTCGTCCTAGCGTGTCACTCCTGATTCCTCGATGGCGTACCACCTAGCTTGGTGGAACCCTGAAATTGGCCTCCACATAGGCCTCCATGCCCATATCACCACTTCACCAAAAAGTTGGATCTGCAAAAGTCCAATATTTTCTACACCTCGGTAAGTATTTTGAAGCATGATAACATAAACATTGGTAAACCAGTGAGAACAGCATTTACGAAAACGATATGAACTCCGTATGAGAGTAGCTTGCCTTTCTTGATATTATGTTTCTTAAATTGGTCCTTCACTGGCTTCCATTCTTGTTTTAGAAGCTTACAATAATGTATAGGGAAGATATCAGAAAGGTAAACACCCAACTTCGTAACCAAAAAAAATCTTGTACTCCTCCTCCTCTTTAACCTTCCCAAAAATGAAAGATGCCACTATTATGATAGTTAATCTTTAAATCTAACAATTCATAAAAAATACAAAGGGTTTCCTATTAATGGATTTCTCCAAGTCATGTTTCCTCAAGATAACTGTATCGTAAATCTTGTACTCCGTATGATGAATACTTCACCCTCGGCTAGTAGTGAATGAGCTCACCCATTTGTCTGTTCTCTTTCACTATAGCAATGAGGATAGCCAATGTGTCCACAACTATATTCATTTCTTTTTGAAGACATAGGATCATCCTTCCTCAAACATACCTTGTTTGAAATTAATGGACAAAGTTATTATTAACTTTAATCCCGACACCACCTCACATAAAGTTGCGCAACCAGGTTGTGTAAAGGCTTGTTGCAAGAAAGACCATTCACCTTATTATCAGCTTCCTCAAAGTCAAATTTAGAAATCTATTCTTCTAGTTTCATGTAAAGAAGTAACAACTCCATGTAAATGTATGCAACGTGCGACATTGTTAATTTGTTAACGCAAAAATAATCATGATATGTATCCCACCCTCTGTCAATCTATCAGTAATTCAGTATCGGGGTAGCTAAGCAAGCACTCAGTGTACAAAGAATCACAGTAAATTTAATCCATGCGTCAGATCAGCGCCATGGACGAGTGAAACACGCACGCACTCGAGTGAAAAGCAACGGCACCGTGCCGCTGGTTCAGATCACCTCCAAATATATTACTCCTCCTGCTAGCAAGCTGCTACATCCACGGGTTTAACGTACGTCGAGAGCAAACAAAAAAGAAAAGTTGTGCTAGGGCGGGGCGGGGCTGCATGCAAGGAGGGAACATCGGCCTCCATTTCGGTCAAGGAGACCGCCCATACGACCCCGTGGAGCGCCTCCACGTTGTCGCCTCGGCCTCTTTGGATTCTCGTCGCAAAGCTAGATAGAGGCTGCCGTAGCATTAAACTATCCCCCAAATCACTCTCCCTAATTAATCACCCGACTCTAGCTTCTTGGCCCTTGTGTACGCCCTCTTGTTTTCTTGGACGCATTCACATTTCTCAAATGTGAACAGTGCACATTTCAAACAAGCAAGCTCAAGAGACTGGCCGGCCAGAGTTTTACACATTGGTTACTCATGTGTGTGTGTGCAGGTTGCTTCTCTATAAATACGAAGCTTGACTATTCTCTCCAAACTCTCATTCCCCTCCTTGCACCCCCTTCTCCTAGCTAGTTCCTCAACGCACGCGGCCGCCATGGACATGGACATGAGCTCGACTACCCACCCTCACCACTGGCTCTCCTTCTCCCTCTCCAACAATTACAACCATGGCCTCCTCGAGGCCTTGTCCAGCTCTTCCTCCGGCCAGCACCTTCATGGTGCATCTCGATCATGTACTAATTAATGAGCTTGGCTAGACGTGCGTCCCTGTAGCTAACGGTTTCTTGTACCTTTGTAGGAGGGGAGGGACCAGTGGATGAGGTGCCTAAGATGGAGGACTTCCTTGGCGGGGTGGGCGGCTCCGGCTCAACGACCGCGGAAGACCATGTCGGGTGCGGCGAGCTAGGTAGTATCGCTGCCGGGTTCATGCACAGGTATACGGCGCCTGAGATGCAAGAGAACTCCAGCGCGGTGACCGTCGCGGCTGCGCCAACCGAAGTGGTGGAGTCCGATCAGGCGAGGAGGCCTGCGGAGACGTTCGGCCAGCGCACATCCATCTACCGCGGGGTCACCAGGTACTGAGATTTCCTCACCAATCGCATGCACCATCTTCGCCTAAGACCAACCACATCCTCGGATGAGTTTCATAGTAGTATACCAGTTGGTTTGACTGGTAGTAGCAAATAATACATTTTTTCAAGATGGTTCTTGATCAGTACTACCTCCGATTCAAGGAATAAGGCGCCCTCGTTTTACGTGCTCTTCGTTTGACTAAGTATTATTTTAAATATATAAAAAATCTTTGTATGAAATTAACATCATTAGAAAGTGCTTTTCAATACGAATCCAACGATACTAATTACATATAATATAACCAAGATTTTGTTGCTCAATTTTTATGGTCAAAGTTCGTCTTGGATTACGCGTGCGCCTTATTCCTTGGGACGGAGGTAGTAGTAGATTAATGTTTTGTTAATCGATCTAGTTGTGTTCGGGGAAATTAATATACCTGCTTCAGGCACCGGTGGACGGGGAGGTATGAGGCGCACCTGTGGGACAACAGCTGCCGCCGGGAAGGCCAAAGCCGCAAAGGCCGCCAAGGTGCTTGCATGCATGTCTTCACACAGCTTTTGTCCAATATAATCCTGCAAAGGCACAAATTCTGATATCTAACATGCTCCTTGTCTACCTTTTTCCCACAAATCTCTCAACTTTCTGGCGCATTGGTGATAATTCCTTGATCTTCAGTTTACCTAGGTATGTCAACTGCATGCCACGTCCAGCAAAATCATCTCCATTGTTATCAGATTCATGACTTGACAACAAGAAATGCATGAGGCTTACAGTAGAAATTGGGGGAAATGCAGGTGGCTATGACAAGGAGGAGAAGGCTGCGAGGGCTTACGACATGGCTGCGCTCAAGTACTGGGGCCCGACCACCACGACCAACTTCCCGGTGAGTGATCAACCAACTCTACCAAGGCAACGATCGATTGGCAATCTACATGCATGCAGTTCAGATCATTATTTGTACAATGTTGCTTGATCGTTGACATGCCTGCTTCTTGCCCGCAGGTGTCCAACTACGAGAAGGAGCTGGAGGAGATGAAGCCCATGACGCGGCAAGAGTTCATCGCGTCCCTGCGCAGGTGAGTGAACAGCAATATCCACATGCTCCCTTGCTTAGGACAGACCTCACTGACGCTGACTGCGGCGTTCTTTCCTCTTCTCCACGTACACACCTCACTGTACTTGCACGCACACGCGCGTGCAAAGAAACACAGCTGCCTGCATGTGCTCTGCCTTTACCTTGGTGTTCTCACATGAATGTTGACCCTCTTTGTATTTTCCTACCCTTTTGTCAGGAAGAGTAGCGGCTTCTCACGAGGGGCATCCATCTACAGAGGAGTTACAAGGTACTAATTCAGAATCATTTCACAGAAATGTGATTGCCAAAACCAAATGTAGTAGTCGCCTGGTGTTTTATCTATGAAGAAATGACATGCAGATTGTTCTTTTTTGGGGGTCAACAATCTTGACATTGTTATATACTTGTCAGGCATCATCAGCATGGCCGGTGGCAGGCGAGGATCGGCAGGGTGGCCGGAAACAAGGACCTGTACCTGGGGACTTTCAGTGAGTCCCTTGATTCCACATTTGCATTTGACGTGACACCAGTGCACTACTTAATTAAGTTAGATGCATGAGAACCCAAAGGCACCGACAGTTTGAGGTGTTTGGCAGAAAATGTGGTCCGATCTAATCATCTCTGCACCACAGGTACCCAGGAGGAGGCAGCCGAGGCGTATGACATTGCGGCGATCAAGTTCCGCGGGCTCAACGCTGTGACCAACTTCGACATGAGCCGCTACGACGTTGAGAGCATCCTCAGCAGCGACCTGCCAGTCGGGGGCGGGGCGGCCGCCCGTGCCTCCAAGTTCCAGTCAGATCCATCACCGATCGCCAGCGTGGCGTCACCCGACATGCTGCCGCCTTCAGAGAAGGACTACTGGTCCCTGCTTGCCCTGCACTACCAGCAACAGCAGCAGCACCAACTCCAACAGCAACAGCAGTACCCTGCCTCTGCATTTGAGACCTACGGCTCCGGTGTGAACGTCGACTTCACAATGGGCACGAGCAGCCACAGCAGCAGCAACGCTAACGGTGGCGCCGTGTGGGCTGGTCCGACGGGACACCAGGACGGCAGCATCAGGCAGAGCAACAGCTACTCCAGCAACATTCCTTATGCTTCCATGGTGTCAGGGTCAGCAGCTGGGTACGAGGGCTCCACCGGCAACAATGGAACCTGGGTCACCAGCAACCCCAGCACGGCTCCTCAGTTCTACAACTATCTGTTTGGCATGGAGTAGGTGATCACTGACTGCCTAGCTAGCTATAGCTGAAATTGGGTAATAGGCCTAGGAGGGACTAACATGGAACTGATCAAAATTTTGGCTGCTGCTGCATGCTTGCATGCATGCATGGGAATGATGTATGAATGCAATGCATTCTTCTGCTATTCTTTTTTCCCTTACCGACACGGTCCTGTAGCCGAGAACTCGTGTATCATCAGAATTTCTAAATCAAGTTATTCTTCTAGTTCTTTGGTCAGCTACAGTACTGTATATTTGAAATGTATGCTCTGTCTCCATGAAAACATCTGGACCAAGTATGCATCAGATGAATGACATTAGAAGAATTTAAATAGACGGTAGAGTACACATACATGGAGTAAGATCTTGGGAAAAGACAAATGTGGGCTTTGGAATTTGGAAAGTGCAGTCTTCCATCAAGAGTTACCTGCACGGAAACAAGGGGGCAGCTTCAGGATGCCTTAAAGAAATATACAAGATATTTTGATGTGTCTATTTCTACACAAGATCAAGAAACATGTTTTCACCAAAAACAATAATAATATGAAACATGTTTGTCATGCAGTCAACAGCAATGATCACCACGAATGTGCTGCACAGTTGGAATGAAGGAAAATGAGCATATTGCCATACCACAAGGATAACTATCTTCTGCACCATCAGGGACATCTGATCTTATCCTACGCACATGATATCAGTCTTCTGCAACATCAAAGGACATGTATAAAGTCTTATCGGAGTATCGGACTCAGGTGTATATAATGCCAAGTTGCCAATAAGTATATATTATTTAAGTTTACATAATTTATTTTACGCTCAACTGGTTGCACAAGCTGGTGACATATGGAGTACTACCAAATAACAATCCGACCACAAAACACCTTCCAGAATTTGGTTAAGAATGTAAAGGAGACACCAGGTATCACGTGCGCTTTTCCTTTTTGTCGAGAATGCACAATGCACGCAAAAATAGTACACTAGCATATAGATGCAGGAGATCAAGGTTGGTGATCTCATTTCCTCTGTAAACGTACAGTAATCAGTAGTGCATGGAATAAAGCAAAGAGCTTCACATGGGATCAAGGACAATCAGTCTACAACTCTAGCTGCCCTTCAAGATTCTTACTGGGACACTGCACGCATTTGTAGACTATCTAGCCCATGAGGGGCCTAAACTACTACTTAATTCACTCCTTTTGATAAGCACGCTGGGGGACGGCTACTGCACGGAGACGCAACACAGGGCTTAATAACCTCTTGATCAGTTGACCAGTCAAAAAAATGAGGCAGTGAGAATCGAACTACGACATGTAAGAACAGTTACCTGATACTCTTGTTTCCCCTTTGCCTCCATTGGACCAAATCATCTTCCTCACAAGATATCCATGAACTGGAACCACGTCGCCGCGTGCGGCCTGCATGCATGGCTGTAGGTTCCTTTCCTGCTTTCCTATGCCTGTCCCCTCTTAGTCTCACAAATCCTAGCATATCCCTCTTAATTTAGTACTACTAGATACTGAGAGCTCTTTCAATGGACACAGAGACAACAAGACAGTCCATTGACTAGATGGCATGCATCCTTCAGGCAGTGGTTTCCAGTGGTAAAGTGAGGCCTAAGAAAAGGAATTTAATTACTAGATATTTCATGGTGTGAAGTGAAACCGAAATGGAGTAGTGTGATTCCAACTTGCATGTTATAGTATCAGTGTGAAGAATTATTTACAGTTGGCGTAAATCCAAAGGCTGAGTCTAGTTCAGAACAACCAGAACTAGGCACTCGTTACAAGGACACACTTGGAGAATTATATCAGTCACATAGTGTGGACCAAAGTGCAGCGTTAGGGCTTAGGGCAGCTATTAGAATGTCAAAAAATTCCAAATTATTTGAATTAAACATTCATGTAAAGTAACTATGTTCATAACTTCATACAGCGTTTTTTTTGTGCTGAAATTTTAATAAATTATCAAATGAAGTTCTACACATGCTCTTCAATCAACCTTTTCTAACGGAAAATCAATGTGGAAACCAGTCATTGCATTGTTCAGAAAAGCTAAGTTTGACCAACTGGCACCAGGCAGCAAGACAACATTAAAACGGCTATTTGCAAAATATACTTTAGGGTGTCTTTTTCCCACATAAACAGATTCAAACCCTGCAGATTCTCTCTCATGAACGCTTTTTCTCCATAAATTAAGGCATGCAAACCCTTTTTGCTAAGAGAAAGATGATTGACAAAGTGAGTCATTAGTCAAATACAACACTGTAAAAAGGTGTTTAATTTGGCAGTACTGTGGGGGGCCTTTCCCTTGGTTTTAGAAAGTGTTTGTTTGGTTGTCGCTTTTGTCTTGTTTCACATTGGAAGTTATGTCGGGCTAGACATGTCAATTGAGCTGCTCTCCAACCATCATATACAAGCTGTACCACAAGAAAGAACTGATGATCAAAGTTGAGGAGACTGAAAAAATATGGACTCCATACAGTGTTAATACCTTGAAACACTAAAACAAATTTGCTGTACAGGATTGAATGCACAATAACAAACCAAATGCGGTATAATTATGAAATGCCGATTTTTTGACAACAGGATTTCTTTTTCTAGAATACACAGTGGAACAGAAATTTGTTTTACAGGATGAATTGAAACTGTATTAGTAAAAATAAGAAACTATATGTAAGATGGAGACCAAGGACATTCCACGGAAAAAGAATAATCTCTTACATTAGTGACAATCAGAGAAGTCAAAATCAGTGCATTTCAAAACCATCTGAAACCTTATAATGAGAATCCACCGATATGCTTATTTTACCTTTCCGCACTGGGACCAGTAAGTGTTTGAAGGATACAGTCTGTAAATGGGCCTTAATCATGGACCAGCGTGTGCCTTGTGAAGACAAAGCCTTATGTATTAGATTAGCAGCTAATAATCTATGCAGTCGGATTCTGCAGAAGAATCTTACACAAGGTGTTGATAGATTTTTGTCTGTTAATTGTACGGTGTGCCATAAGCCTACAATATGAAAATGGTCACAATGGAACCTAAAATTAGTAGCTCGAAGATGCTGCGAACTTTGCTGTTGCAACTGCATGTATGACATACTCTAACTGAAGAATGGTGAGTGGATCTGGAGCGAATAGAAAAAAAAAGTGTGAAGGTACAAGGCTATAAGTTATGACAAGGGAATCAAAGCCACTCCCACATAATAATTGTTTCACTATATGCAAAAAAAACCTAGCCCGCCTATATGTTTTGACAACATTACGGCAATAATTGCGAACAGCTAGGCAGAAACCTTTGACAAAGAGATTGTATTGAGCACCACGATTACTTAAAATATCCTTCACGATTCTGAATAGAATTAACTAAGGGCCTTTTTGAACTGAAGGTTTTGCTGTCTATACATACAAATAAAATAATATTAATATCTTGTCACTGTAGTATAAAAAACCTGAATTTAGTCTGATAGATTGTTGTGCCACTGTTCAGCTTTGACCATAGCCCCCTGAAAAAAAATCTCTGACCATAGCTTGCTGACTCAACAAGTCAGCATGAGCATAATTAGTATGGGAAGTTCATATCATAACTCTATAAGATTTTGGTCACTTTCTAGATGAGATGAAAAGTATGTGGTTTGCTAGATGACAAAACCTTTTGGTAGGGAGTCAAGGTCTCAGGTGGCTCACAAATATATATGCAACCTACTTCACTTACTCAAACAGATAGCTCAATCACCTAACTTAAAAATTATCAGAGTCATATCAAGTACTATGTTATAGGCATGTGTAACATTATAATGTCTGCTAGAAAAAAATCTTCTGGATCTAAACTTGAGAAATGCTTGTCTACATCCAGCAAAGCCTTTAACTAGTTACCAGAGGACCCATAAGACAGATGCAGACCGAAGATGTTCTAGCAATGAAACAAAACAAAATAGCTTGTAAAGATATATTGTTAGTTTCTTTCATTACTTCTATTCCAAAGAAACGGTAAACAGATTTTGAAGCTTCAAAACCATTAGCAAGTGGCAACTCTCTGAAACAGCAAATATGGTAAATGTATTACTAGCAGAAGATTTTAGAAGAAAAGGATGTTTGATAAATGATAAAACAACAACGATGAGATGATTCACCAAAAGTTCTAAGGATTGTGGAATGATGAAAATGTGCACAGTTCCTTGAGTAATTGGCAACATACATAAATATCGCATTAATGTGCCCAAGTAAAAGAAATCCGAGTATGTAAAAATATTGCATCTTCCTAAAAACATAAGTTGAGGGGATCACATCTTTATAGTTTTTGAAGCCATGTAATTGTCTTTATCCAAGTCGCTAATAAGGTTTACTATGGCAGATGCTTCGAAGTAAATAACCAGATGTGGATCATGTGGTATACATATCTTTACTCCTATAAAGGTGTCAATGAGTGGTGATCATCCATCACCTTCTCATGCCTCTCTTGATCATATTTGCCACCAAAGTTCAGATACAATTACTAGTAAGTGCCACAAATATATAATACTCCCTCTTTTTCAACGAATAAGGCCTATATTTTTTTGAAAAGTTAAGCTAAGTAAAGTTTGACCAATTTTTAGTAACAAACTATCAAGAACTATGATATTATATAGATGCCATATGAAAATATATTTCATGATGTATCTAGTGGTGTTGATTTTGGATTGCACATATTAATGATTTTTCCTAAAAACTTGGTCAATCTTTACGTGCTTTGACTTTTGGAAAAATATAAGCCTTAATTATTCATTGGAACCAAGGTAGTAGTGGCCTTATATAGTCTAGTTTCTCTACAACATTACGTTGGGAGTCTAATTTGTTTTATCCGTAGCAATGCACAGGTATTTAGAGATACATCAAAGAAGTGTAGGCCACAACAATATCTGCAGGGGATGTAGATTGAGAAGTTATCTGCAATAGGAAAATGCAACCCATTGCTTTGAAAAATACTTTAACAGTTAGTACTAAGTAATTCAAGTCAATGTGGAGGGCAAAAGACTAAAAAAATTATACTATAAGCCTTGCAACTTTCTTTTCCTTCACCATTTTCGGGGGGGGGGGGGGGCACCTGACTTATACATAGCTACGCCACTGGACAATATAGTGATAAAAACATAAATTATTTTGTATACAAAAAGGATCTAATGCTTTTTTTTTATTAAAAGGGGCCTACATACAGATTCATTGACAAACCTTGACAGAGTACAATACGCAACCAGGTGCGGAAGTTTAAGCTCAGCATCCAGATGCAGACTTAGGAGTTAGGACACGCAGATCCTAACTGTTTGCACAGTCAGCGGAATGCAGCAGGTAAGACTGAAAAGAACTAGCATCATACAGTCCCAGAGCAGGCCCAAAACTACTCTGCAGTTCATCTTGTCAGGTTACATCCTTTATCTCTTCTGGAAACCTCTGAGGCAACCATGTTGAAGACCCTAGGACTGTTCTGTAATGCATCTTGTCAGGGACAATCTGCAGCACCTGCAAACCAACTCCAGTATTCAATCCAGAGGTAAACAGAGTATATGGCACTACTGGAATCAGAAGGCATCGTGCTGACAAAACAAGCGCCATTACGAGTTTTCCACACCATCCACAAGATAGCAGTGATACATTTCTGGGAACAGGTTTTCTCACTCCAGAGAAGTTGATCATACTATCACTAATCTATCCAAGATGGTGAAGCAATTGTCTTATATAAAAAAAATGGATTCATGTTTATCCCTGTACATTTGCAGTTCTGAAAATGATAGCATACCTGATGAAGTGCAAACAATTAGCACTGAATGTTTTTTTCAGTATTATTATCATGTCATGGGTGTTTCCGACATATATCAGGCGCCAGTTAGAAATCAAAATCAAAATCCATATTGCGTCTTTCACAACTCCTGGTGCCCAGTCAGAGCAGCCATCTACACCCATTCGTCCTGAAAAGAGTTGCAACTACTGGTAGAACTCACCTAAACCCTAAACCCCCACCACAATCCGACCCAGCAATTCGCAGAAACTGAAATCCCCCGCCCCTGCCTCGAATCGTATATTATTATTACGGACCGGCGCTGGTTCCCCGGGCGGCGATCGAAGTTTCATGGGGAAAAAACGAGCGCATTCCCCGCTCCGCTCGGCCAGTTGGATCGAGCCATCGAGGGCTTACCGTAGGTGGGGTACGTGGAGGAAGGGGGATGGATTCGTCTGAACCTCGACTGATTTGGGGCGGGGATTCTGGGGAATGTAGGCGGGACGAAGCGCGCCGCGCTTCCGGCAGAGATGGGAAGCAGCCGAAGCCCGATGGTGGTCTCTCCTCTGCAGTCTGCACCAAAGGTCCCCAACGGCCAACCCCTATTCTTTTTTCTCTCCACACGGACATAAGATGAATTTTCTGAACAAGGGACGCGAAAATCGTATTTTCGAATTTTCAAAATTACAAACAGATGTAGAGAATAAATACAAGTGTACGTGTCTAGATTTTGGAACTTAAATCAGACCATTTATGATCTGTATAAAAGGCACAAAATGATTTGAATTGTATACAATGTTCCAAATCGAATTCCCTTTCTCGCGATCAACCGCCTGAACGGTCACTTTCTACCGCGAAATCCGTCCGCGCCTATCTGGTTTATCGTATTCACCCGCCCTCGCCGGAAAAAATTAAGTGCTCCGCAGAGATTCAAACCAGATGGGCTAACCATGTGAGCCACTATCTCGTTTGAAAAAGAGACATATACTTTTTGTGCTATTGAATGTACATGTGATAAACGTAAAAATATGAACCTTTTTTTCGCGAATTCCCTTTTGTGATATTTTCATTTGTATCAGTTATTTTTAGTTGCGTGAATTTATTCCAAATTTAACCTAGCTATGCAATTTTTTTTCAATTCTCTTTGTACAATTCCCTTTTAGAAATTCAGTATCATTTTTCTTTTTATCCATATTGTTGTTACTTTTGTATAAAAAATCATGTTATTTGGACTATTTTTTTAATTCCCTTTGTTGAGCTAGTGGTTTTTAAGATGGAAACAATAACAGGTGGGAGAACTGCTTGCAACTCAAATGAACTATCAAATAAGTACACTTGAAACTCAAATAAATATCACTTTCAACTTAATTAGATTTTGGGGCAGGTAATTTTCGCATTTAGCGTTGATAAATAATGGGCGGATGGGTTGATAAATTATGAGCTAAAATGTTTCTAAAATATTCTAAATAAAATTAACTTTCCGGGTTGATAACTCTTCACATTTGCCATTGCTAAATAACGAATAGAGGGGTTGATAAATTAAGAGCTAAAAATGTTCCCAAAAATATTCTAAATAAAATTAACTTTTTGGGTCGATAAGTTTTCACATTTACCTTTGATAAATAATATGACCAGCGGTTGATAAATTGTGAGTCAAAAAAATTCGCAGTGTACTCTAAATTGCGTTAACTTTTCGGATCGATAACTTTTCACATTTACTGTTGATAAATAACGGGCGGAGGGTTGATAAATTTGAGAGCTAAAAATATTTCTAAAATATTATAAATGAAATTAGCTTTTCGGGTTGATAACTCTTCACATTTGCCATTGCTAAATAACGAACATAGAGGTTGATAAATTATGAGCTAAAAATATTCTCAAAAGTATTCTAAGTAAAATAAGCTTTTCTGTTCGATAACTTTTCACATTTACCGTTGATAAATAATAGGCATAGTGGTTGATAAATTGTGAGATAAACATGTTCCCATAATATTCTAAGATAAATTAGTTTTTCCGGTCGATAATTTTTCACATTTACCGTTGATAAATAAAGGGCAGAGGTTTGATAAATTTTAAGCTAATAAAATGTTTTCAAGATATATCAACATGGATGCTAGTTTTATAGGCCGCGCCAATAAAAATTTATTGGTGAAAACAAATCTTAAATCAGAGTTACTTTTTGAGAATGAATTTTCGAATTAGAATAGATTGTCACTGACGGCTAATAGTTCATGCATCATACTTCTTTCTTTTTACCGAAAATTGCAAAATTAAATCAAATTTCCGCACCAGAGTCGTAGTTCGCCGGTTTAGTGGTTCGTTCGGTTTGCTATCTGGTTTATTTTAGTTTTGACCGTGCTTTGTTTTTTTACCTCTGCCGTGTTTACTTTTAATATAAAAATATGTACGTCTATGTACATGACACAAACAACTGAAGCTTAGTTGGTTAGCACCTCTCTGTGGCCCGCCCAGGCTCGGCAGGAGGTTCGAATCCCTCTATGCGCAATTTAGTTTTGCCAGCGTCCGGAATTCCATTTTCGGAAACGACAAAAACGACCGCCCCGGATCAAAGGCAGCGCTTGACCGCTAGCTAGGGTTGCCCCTTCCAAATCTTTCTATTCTTAATAGGTGATCCCATTTTCCTGCACATGCAAGGTATCCACCTCATCAAGCATCACTGAGCAATCATAACCTGCCACCTAAGCAATTCTTCCACGTCATCATGTACATGACCCATGTAGCCATGTATATTAAGCAATCCTAGCCTACCACCTAAGCAAATCTGTCACCTCATCATGTATTTATCATAAATTAATTTGGCTCCAACTTTCTAATTTCCGTACTCTCTCCCTGAGCCACGTTACTTTAATTCCATGACTTCTCTTCTTTTTGCGTGGGAGGGATCCAAATCCGTTTAGTTGCCACTAAATATTTTCCTTCATTACTACTATGATGATGAAGCCACATTCCTCCATTAATTTGTGCTACCGCGTCATCACAATTACTCCATTGTTTCCGTTTCTTCGTTTTAATCAATTCGTCACACCACCACATTGGTAACCGACACATGCATTGATCCTCTTCAATTTCTAATCAATTCTCACACCACCATGGCAAGACAACTGTTCCGTTTGAACTTCTATTCCTTATTCCATCCTCCGAACAAAGCTAGCGATTGATAAATCTAACATCTGCTTGACCCCTCACTTAGCATGTGCATGTGTTCCATCTCGCTCTCCAGCAAGCTAGTGATTGAGTCATCTTACCATGCGACTCAAGCTAATGCGTTTCCACTCTGCTCCCTCTGCTGCTGTAAACGGAGGAGTTTGCGTCTTCATCCGTAGGCATGGACTGAATTATTTTTCTGAAATGAAGTTTGGCTGCCAGTGTACGCCACAAGTTTTACTATGTTCATGTCTACTACAGTACGTAGTTTCCTTCAGGTTAGTTTTCTTTCCTAATGTTTGCCATTATCTTTTCAGTAATAACCAGTTTTATTCTCTTGGGCCTTGCAGTCACGACAAACATCTTAATCAAATAGAGCATACGTACTCATCACTTTTCCCCATGACACACCACTGGTCTATTCTTGACAAATATATAAATCGAGTAGATGATTATTATTTTTGAAATTGATTGATGACTATTCTTCCTTTTCATTTCTTGTAGGTTGTGTCTTTCATCCATGTGATATATGCAAACAAAAAAAATTGCATGTACAAATTTATCTCCCTCAAATCTTTCCCCACTTATGGTAGGCTGCATCACTTTAGTAGTCTAAGACGTAAGCTGCCGCTTCTCACTCGATTACATTTTTTCACAGCTGGACAAAAAAAGTCCCAATGTTGTAAGTAAAACCCCCACTTACCATGGAATTTATATTTTTCAATATATTGTTATTTTTTTTCTTATTGTGGTTGCCATGGTTTACAAACTTTCTTTACTCAAGCTTCGTTGACAGGCCAAACAAGAATAGATGGAAGAGATGCTTATATATTACATGGTGTTTTATGTATTATGTAGGCTTAGTTTTCTAAAGGGCTCAACTCTGCGAGGAATCTATGTTGCAATATTGTGCATGGAAGACAACGTGGGACACATTTTGCTTCCACGGCCTGCACCAAGTGTAAGCTTTTCTTCTTTTATCGTTAATCTCCATTTCAGTGGCCAAAACACAATTTTAGAGTTGAAACGGGAATATTTATGTTCTTGCAGATTTGCTGGATAAAATTATTTGGGTACAACTCCATCAATTCACTATGGCGGTATCCTCTGTGTTATTCACTTTATGGATACATGTGTGCTACACATCCTCCACCCCAAATTGCTTTGTATTGGTTTCTGGTTGCCCACCTTCGATTCTGCAGAACTATTTTATATCCGCAGTTTCATTTTATTACTATATGATTTAAAAAAATAACGGTTTCTTTCTACGTATCTATTTTAATTATTAAGGTTTTCATGCAGAACTTATGATTCACTTTATTTCAAGCAGTTTCAATAATCAAGTACATAACAGGGTGCAAACCAAACGAATCGCTATTTATGTGCAATCACCACCACTACCTTAATTTTACAATTTATCCGCTCACTTCAAAAGGGATAAGGCTAAGCCATAAAACTATTCAAATTTAAATTAGAAAACACATGGATATATATTTTCTTATTTCTCTAATTCTTTTCCGATAATGAGTTTATAGTGAAAATAACAATTCTAGCAACGTTTTTCGCGGCAACGCGCGGGGTATCATCTAGTTAATTTAGTAACTTACTCCACTAAAGACGGACGCTAGCCATCATCACGCAATTTGTGATCTTGCCATTTTTTGCACTAAGTTCCTATCAATAGTACAAGTTCAATTCCTTTTCTAGGGCCGCCCATTCCAAATTAATTTAGTAACTTACTCCACTGAAGGCACACGCTAGCCATCATCACGCAATTTGTGATCTTGCCATTTTTGTGCACTAAGTTCCTATCAATAGTACAAATTTAATTCCTTTTCTAATTTTATAACGGCAAGCGCTAACCATCAGTCGGCTGTAGCTATAGCTAGTTATGCTGCAAACAATCCCGTTAATGCTGAAAAAATCGAATGTGACATTTTTCTCTATGCATCTAGCATTTTTTTAAAGTGACATCTTTTTGAAACATTGTATGACAGAAACCGTATTGTATGACAGAAACCGTATGTAAGATTGGTGCAATCTCTCTGTAGCATATGGAGCATACGTAGAAAAATAAATCATTGCAGTGCGCATACTTACAAGGCAAAATTTATGCACACATATGTAAAATCGTTGTACCCTGTGTAACATCGAAAAATCCCCAACAAATTAACCTTCACACTAGAAAATGGAAAATGAACTCCTATTGTGGAAAAGGAACAAGGCAACTAATTAATTTTACACAGTATTTTGCTTCGATTTCAACAGTGGTGGAGCTTGTTGGAAGTTCTTGGGGGTGCAAAATGAAATACATGAGTTCATGGGGGGCAAAATACACAAAAATCCATAATTTAGGGTCTCCCAAAAAAACTTCAGCTCATGTGCAGATCCGGGGGGGGGGCGGTGGCCCCCTGACATGCACTAAGCTCCGCCATTGGATTTCAAGGTGGTTCCTGGTAATACTAATTTACATGTGGTGAAGAGACTGGCCGTAATTCTAGCCCTCTTGCCGGTGTTCTTGCTAATTTATTAATCATAGCAACTGATATCTTCTTTGTTCTTGTGATAAAAAAGAAGCAGCCAACATCCACAAGTTCAAATAATATCTTGCTTGGTTCAAACAGTGAAGCCAACCCCCATTGTATACCTTTGGTTATGCTAGAATATGCAACAAATCAGTTCGATGAGGAAAAGGTTATCGGCACCAGAGGTTTTGGAAAGGTTTACAAAGCAGTCATGCATGGTGATTGTAAAATTGCAATTAAGCAGCGAAACATGGTTGGATCTAGTCAAGGTAACAGGGAATTCCAGGCAGAAATCAAGCTAAAATTAGTGGCTCGAAGATGCTGCGAACTTTGCTGTTGCAACTGCATGTATGACAGACTCTAACTGAAGAATGGTGCGTGGATCTGGAGCGAATAGAAAAAAAAGTGTGAAGGTACAAGGCTATAAGTTATGACAAGGGAATCAAAGCCACTCCCACATAATAATTGTTTCACTATTTGCAAAAAAACCCTAGCCCGCCTATATGTTTTGACAACATTACGGCAATAATTGCGAACAGCTAGGCAGAAACCTTTGACAAAGAGATTGTATTGAGCACCACGATTACTTAAAATATCCTTCACGATTCTGAATAGAATAACTAAGGGCCTTTTTGAACTGAAGGTTTTGCTGTCTATACATACAAATAAAATAATATTAATATCTTGTCACTGTAGTATAAAAAACCTGAATTTAGTCTGATAGATTGTTGTGCCACTGTTCAGCTCTGACCATAGCCCCCTGAAAAAAAAGCTCTGACCATAGCTTGCTGACTCAACAAGTCAGAATGAGCATAATTAGTATGGGAAGTTCATATCATAACTCTATAAGATTTAGGTCACTTTCTAGATGAGATGAAAAGTATGTGGTTTGCTAGATGACAAAACCTTTTGGTAGGGAGTCAAGGTCTCAGGTGGCTCACAAATATATATGCAACCTACTTCACTTACTCAAACAGATAGCTCAATCACCTAACTTAAAAATTAGCAGAGTCATTTCAAGTACTATGTTATAGGCATGTGTAACATTATAATGTCTGCTAGAAAAAAAATCTTCTGGATCTAAACTTGAGAAATGCTTGTCTACATCCAGCAAAGCCTTTAACTAGTTACCAGAGGACCCATAAGACAGATGCAGACTGAAGATGTTCTAGCAATGAAACAAAACAAAATAGCTTGTAAAGATATATTGTTAGTTTCTTTCATTACTTCTATTCCAAAGAAACGGTAAACAGATTTTGAAGCTTCAAAACCATTAGCAAGTGGCAACTCTCTGAAACAGCAAATATGGTAAATGTATTACTACCAGAAGATTTTAGAAGACAAGGATGTTTGATGAATGATAAGAAAACAACGATGAGATGACTCACCAAAAGTTATAAGGATTGTGGAATGATGAAAATGTGCACCATTCCTTCAGTAATTGGCAACATACATAAATATCGCATTAATGTGCCAAAGTAAAAGAATTCCGAGTATGTAAAAATGTTGCATCTTCCTAAAAACATAAGTTGAGGGGATCACATCTTTATAGTTTTTGAAGCCATGTAATTGTCTTTATCCAAGTCACTAATAAAGGTTTACTATGGCACATATGTTTACTCCTATAAAGGTGTCAATGAGTGGTGATCATCCATCACCTTCTCATGCCTCTCTTGATCATATTTGCCACCAAAGTTCAGGTACAATTACTAGTAAGTGCCACAAATATATAATACTCCCTCTTTTTCAATGAATAAGGCCTATATTTTTTTGAAAAGTCAAGCTAAGTAAAGTTTGACCAATTTTTAGTAACAAACTATCAAGAACTATGATATGATATAGATGCCATATGAAAATATATTTCATGATGTATCTAGTGGTGTTGATTTTGGATTGCACATATTAATGATTTTTCCTAAAAACTTGGTCAATCTTTATGTCCTTTGAATTTTGGAAAAATATAAGCCTTAATTATTCATTGGAACCAAGGTAGTAGTGGCCTTATATAGTCTAGTTTCTCTACAACATTACGTTGGGAGTCTAATTTGTTTTATCCGTAGAAAGGCACAGGTATTTAGAGATACATCAAAGAAGTGTAGGCCACAACAATATCTGCAGGGGATGTAGATTGAGAAGTTATCTGCAATAGGAAAATGCAACCCATTGCTTTGAAAAATATTTTAACAGTTAGTACTAAGTAATTCAAGTCAATGTGGAGGGCAAAAGACTAAAAAAATTATACTACAAGCCTTGTAACTTTCTTTTCCTTCACTATTTTCGGGGGGGGGGGGCACCTGACTTATACATAGCTACACCACTGGACAATATAGTGATAAAAACATAAATTCTTTTGTATACAAAAAGGATCTAATGCTTTTTTTTAATTAAAAGGGGCCTGCATACTGATTCATTGACGAACCTTGACAGAGTACAATACGCAACCAGGCGCGGGAGTTTAAGCTGAGCATCCAGATGCAGACTTAGGAGTTAGGACACGCAGATCCTAACTGTTTGCACAGTCAGCGGAATGCAGCAGGTAAGACTGAAAAGAACTAGCATCATACAGTCCCAGAGCAGGCCCAAAACTACTCTGCAGTTCATCTTGTCAGGTTACATCCTTTATCTCTTCTGGAAACCTCTGAGGCAACCATGTTGAAGACCCTAGGACTGTTCTGTAATGCATCTTGTCAGGGACAATCTGCAGCACCTGCAAACCAACTCCAGTATTCAATCCAGAGGTAAACAGAGTATATGGCACTACTGGAATCAGAAGGCATCGTGCTGACAAAACAAGCGCCATTACGAGTTTTCCACACCATCCACAAGATAGCAGTGATACATTTCTGGGAACAGGTTTTCTCACTCCAGAGAAGTTGATCATACTATCACTAATCTATCCAAGATGGTGAAGCAATTGTCTTATATAAAAAAAAGGGATTTCTATTTTCGTGCCCTCCGGTCCTTAGTTGTACTCAGTTTTCCCCAGCTCCTTAGTTTTTCCTCAGTTTTCCCCAAGCCCTTGTTTGAAACCCGCAGAAGCAGCTCAGACGGCAGGATTCCCGTTTAGTTGACCGTTCTGTCACGTGTGGGGCCGCGTCTTGTGGGGCCGAGTCGTGTGGGCCCGCGTCGCGTGGGGCTGGTAGAAAGGGACCGCGTGGGACAGGACGAGAAGCGTTTGGTTGCACGTGAGCGGGAGCCGGGTTCTGTCTCTCTCGGCCCCAAATTGGCATCCCTATTAAGTGCACCTTTTTCCCCTCTTTCTCTCTGTCCTTTTCACCAAATTAGTATAAAATCTAGAGAAGCTTGCATTTCTGACTTTCTTCAATTATTTGTGCCTTTTGGCCCTCGTTGTTTGCCCAATATGGCAGCAAATCTAGTACTCCCCCTGGTTCATATGTATGTAGTTAAATCTAGAAGCAAATCTCCAGGATAATGTACGATAAATTCACAGTCATAGTAAATCAAGAAAACTAAGTACGGCCAACAAAATATAGTAGACTAGGGATAGATAATCCCTAGATAATATGGATAGATAATAGGCTGCATACACAGCAGCCAACATAGTAACAGGTTCTTCACGGCACCATCATACTAACATAACAACAAGGGATCCCTAGCTAACAACAAAGGGATCCCAACAACAAACTAGGAGGCAGCAGCAGCAGCGAGCACACGTCCGGGACTCCGCCTACCCCATCTGGCTCTCCCTCCACTTGTTGCTCTTGCTCCCCTTGGGAGCCTTGGGCTTGAGCGGAGGCATGCGCCCGGCGGAGATCTCCACCCGCTCGGAAGCTGCGGAGGTGCATGCCGAGCGCCCTGTGCTTGGCGCGGAAGGAGTGGACGTTCACCGTCGTGCCGACCTTGGGGAAGGTGTTGCCGATGTTCTCAGCATGCGTGACGAGGCAGTTGAAGTCCGTGGCGCCGAGTCTCCTGGTGCGAAGGGGCACCCGTACACCTCCTTGGCGAAGTAGGAGATGTATCGGCCGACCCGCAGCCTCCGCAGCACACTGGCGAGTCTTGACGTCCTCCCGCTCTTCGTCGCCGCCGACGTCGCCGCCGTACATCCGATCCATATCAAACAGAAACTAGTGAATGAGTTGCAACGATGACTAACGTACATGATAACAAAGTTAAGAAAAACAGAGTCAGCCTCGCTTAGAGTGGACATGATTATATATCTACAGGGAAGGGGTAAGCGAACTAAAGCTCATGCACAACAGATTTGTACACGAGCAATGGTTCGCTGAACCCTCCCTCGTAAAAATTTGTGCCCAACCATTCATCATAGGCAAAGAAACAGATTCTAGATCTGAACTAGATCTGAACTTGAACACATTCGAGATTATTTGCAAAATTAAACGGTTGATATCTTTTGATTAGTGCATAAAATAACTGATTGAGATCCCATGATTACTTGCATAAATTAACTGATTGAGATCCAATATTACTTGCATAAATTAACCGAACAGCCGAACCCCAAATCAAGAAGTGATCAAAACAAAATGGAATAAAATCGGCGCAAATATTAGCCCAATACTGATCCATCTACAGATCCATCTACACCAGCAAAAATAGGGTTCAAAAAGGAATGGGGAACAAAAAAGGAAGCAAACCGTAGTTACCTCGTTCCATGGGTCCTCCAGGGAGGTGTCGTAGGGGTTCGGGGCGGGACGTACGGCACGGGGTCGTAGGGGTCCCATCCCGCCGGGATCTGACCGCCACCGGCGGCAGCAGCCTCCGATGCACCGGCGGCGGCGGCGGCGGCGGCGGCGTCGTCCGTCGAGGGACGGGGCCGAAGATGGAGGCGTCGCGCTTCGAGCCAACCTCGACGATGGGATTGGCATTCTCCTTGTCCATCTCTCCGGCGGAGGAAGAGGAAGAGGAAGAGGGAGAGGGAGAGGGTTTTTGCTTTGGAGAAGATGATGGGACGTGGGAGAGAGTTGGCGATGCGTGAGCGAGTGAGAGTGACAGAGACAGTGGGAGGAGACGTCTATAAAGGCGAGGGGTGGTTAATGCGACCCGCGTCCTACGCGTGCACGAGTGCACGTCCGCACGTCTTGGACTTCGCAACGCGACACGCGTCCACGATTGCACGTCTCTACTTCTCCACCGCGACCCGCGTCTACGCGTCAACAATTGCACGTGTCCTCGAGTCTAACCCTGGAAATTTAGATATACTCGGGTATACCCTCGAGTCTTATACTAGCATTTTTTGTGTGCTCAATTTTCCCCTCGAGTGCTAATACCGGCTAGTGCAATATACTCAGTTTTACCCTCAAGTGGCTGGTCAACGGAGAGTCAACAAATGGGATTAACTAGTTAAATGAGTCATTTAATGTGCAAAAAAATCCTAAAAAGAGTGGCACTTACTCATGGAGTCTTTACCACAAATTGACACTTCTCAAATCATAGATAAATCATAGATAAATCAAGTTTTACCACAAATTGCCACTTCTCAAATCACCTAGTAGCTATGAAGGTGCATGGTTTTCCACAATAAGCCCTTCCCAAAACAGCTTCCCCCAAATCATACTTTGTCTAAATGAGGCCACAATTCTCACACTGATGTATATTGGTATTGCAAATAGTTTGAGGTAGGCCAAGATGGGTTTCATTGTACAAAACACGCATTTTCCATTTTTTAAATCTCATATTTGAATCCCTTAGTCTATTTACTACCCAGGTGCCCTTGGTTTCTTGATAGTACTCAGCTTTGCCCTCTCTCTTCACAAATTCTCGCAGACGTGCATCATCGCTCTGATTGGTCTAGCCCATGTCACGCGGATCGTGCCCACCGACCGTTGATCGTATGAAGGGAACGGGCAGGATAACCCCTCTCTCTCTCTCTGTTGGCGGTTAATTAGCTTGTCGAAGGGCGGTTTTCTCGTATTATTTTTCACGCGCTAAAAATTATAAACTGTTTTAGGCGTTATTTTTCACGCAAAAAATGATAAACCATCACCGATTTGTTGTTACCATTACTTTTCACGCAAAAAAAATGATAAACCATCACCGATTTGTTGTTGCCATTACTTTTCACGCAAAAAATTGATAAACCATCAACAATTTGTTGTAGCCATTACTTTTCACGCAAAAAAAAATGATAAACCATCACCGATTTGTTGTTGCCATTACTTTTCACGCAAAAAATGATAAACCATCAACAATTTGTTGTAGCCATTACTTTTACGCAAAAAATGATAAACCATCAACAATTTGTTGTAGCCATTACTTTTCACGCAAAAAAAAATGATAAACCATCACCGATTTGTTGTTACCATTACTTTTCACGCAAAAAATGATAAACCATCAACAATTTGTTGTAGCCATTACTTTTCACGCAGAAAAAACCTAATTTGTTACAAAAGCTGGTTTCAGTGAGACCTAACCAAGTTTGGCATACATGATGGCATACCTATAACAACAAGGAATATCTAAAAGGGAAAGTTTCAGAAAATTTAGGGTGAAAATGATGCCATACATGATGCTGTTTTTCGAGGTTTTGACCTGAAAATCAATTGGGTATTGTAAAGGGAAATAAAAAGTTCGAAAAATGTAAAAACGAAACAATCTATCTATCTATGTATAGAAGATCAGCTGTATGAAATTTGAGGTTATTTAGAGAAGGTAGAAAAAATCACCTTGTTAGAAAAGCTGGTTTCAGTGAGACGAAACGGCATGCGCTTAAGCAAAGTGATTTTTTCGAACATCTCCAAATGACCCCAAATTTTCCATACATGATGCCATACGTGTAACAACAAGGAACCCTATCTAAAAAGTGTCAAAAAAGTTTGCCCAACCGTATAGCTCTATCAAAAAGAACCTCACCATGGCGCTAGTATAATTTTGGGATAGTTACAAACTTTCGTTACCTAACCTTCAACATGAAACTTGTTTCAAATTCATTTTGGCCTACAAGAAACAAATCCCAACTTGATTCGAGCACCACAGCCTCCAAACGATGCCGATGCCGATATCGGCATGGTCGAACGGCTATGCTCGCCGCCATCGCTAGGTCAACGTCGGGATGCACCCTCAATCCCGTCCCCTCATTCGATCACCGACACACCGTAGATACCGCCGAGGCCAATGCCGAACGTACATGCTGATGCCAATGCCGATCATGCATGCACGCCGCTCGTGGGCACGGCCACGCCGACCCGCTATGCTGGACGCCACGGCACCGCCGCGAGGTCTTTCCCTTCGCCACCACACTCTCCTAGCACCCACCTATACACGCCGTAAAGGAGAGACACTAGTTTTCTCTACATTGCTCGCGTTCGTGTCCGACACGGTCAGTCAAAGTTTTGAGGTGGTCGTCGATGTCGTCGACCATTTCTTCTCTTCTTTGCATGGTTAAACGCGTCTAGTTCATATCTATCTAATGCGTCCGGTCTCGCCTCATGCAGTTCTTTGTGGACGTCGATCTCATCTCGGCACCCCGCATGCCACCTCCTCCGTGCCATCGCTGTAGAGCTCCGTTTAAAAATCTAATCCTACCCGTGTATTGCCCCTTGTATCGGCGTCATGGCCCCACTTGTCATTTGATATACCGAAGCCCCACTCGTTCGCGTTTTGGTCGGGGATACAGCGATGCTTACGGTCAAACAAAGATGGATGGTCCGACGTGTCTTTGCAGGCTCTACGTGGCCCCACTAGTCAGAAGATAACGGTCAACCGTCGGGCAACCGGCCGTTACATCACGTGTGATGGTTTCAGACAAACGCTTGGGTAAAACTGAGGAAAAACTAAGGAGCTGGGGAAAACTGAGCACAACTAAGGACCCGAGGGCACGAAAATAGAAATCCCTAAAAAAAATGGACTCATGTTTATCCCTGTACATTTGCAGTTCTGGAAATGATAGCATACCTGATGAAGTGCAAACAATTAGCACTGAATGTTTTTTTCAGTACTTATTTTTCATGTCATGGGTGTTTCCGACATATATCAGGCGCCAGTTAGAAATCAAAATCAAAATCCATATGCGTCTTTCCCAACTCCTGGTGCCCAGTCAGAGCAGCCATCTACACCCATTCGTCCTGAAAAGAGTTGCAACTACTGGTAGAACTCACCTAAACCCTAAACCCCCACCACAATCTGACCCAGCAATTCGCAGAAACTGAAATCCCCCTCCCCTGCCTCGAATCGTATATTACGGCGCTGGTTCCCCCGGCGGCGATCGAAGTTTCATGGGGAAAAAACGAGCGCATTCCCCGCTCCGCTCGGCCAGTTGGATCGAGCCATCGAGGGCTTACCGTAGGTGGGGTACGTGGAGGAAGGGGGATGGATTCGTCTGAACCTCGACTGATTTGGGGCGGGGATTCTGGGGAATGTAGGCGGGACGAAGCGCGCCGCGCTTCCGGCAGAGATGGGAAGCAGCCGAAGCCCGATGGTGGTATCTGCTCTGCAGTCTGCACCAAAGGTCCCCAACGGCCAACCCCTATTCTTTTTCCTCTCCACACGGACATAAGATGAATTTTCTGAACAAGGGACGCGAAAATCGCATTTTCGAATTTTCAAAATTACAAACAGATGCAGAGAATAAATACAAGTGTACGTGTCTAGATTTTGGAACTTAAATCAGACCATTATGATCTGTATAAAAAAGCACAAAATGATTTGGATTGTATACCATGTTCCAAATTTAGTAACTTAGCACCGAAGGCACACGCTAGCCATCATCAGGCAATTTCTGATCTTCTGATTTTTGTGCAGTAAGTTTCTATCAGTAGTACAAGTTTGATTCAAACGGCAAACTCAAAAGTGGGCCGGGCTTCGGGCCGGGCCAAAAAAAGCCCAAGGTAGAAAATGTAGGCCTGAGCCTGACCATCAGGCCTAAAAATTGAGCCCGGCTCGAAGCCTGAAAAAGCTTGGCCACTTAAATCACGCTTTCCTTCGAGCCGGGTCGGGTCGGGCTGCCCATGCCCAGGTATAGCTGTAGCTATTTCTGGTTATGCTGCAAACAATTCCGTTAATGCTGAAAAAATTGAATGTGACATTTTTCTTTGTGCATATAACATTTTTAAGAAGCAACATCTTTTTGCAACATTTTGTTGCAATGCATCCAATATTTTTATCTAACATTACATAAACACGTATATAACATTAGCGCAATTTGTCTATAGCACATGGAGCATACGTAGAAAAATCCTTGTAGTGCGCACATACTTACTGAAACAAAAGTTATGCACACATATAGATAATCGTTGTACCATGTGTAACATGGAAAAAATCCCCAACAAATTAACATTCGCACTATAAAATGGAGGAATTAGCATGGCGATTCGACCTCGCTGGCCACCAATCTGCCACCCTAGAGGTCCGTCAGAGCTTGATCGAAGGAGACCTGACTAATCGACGGTGGCTAGGTACGGCGCCGGCGGTAGGAGCTCATGGCGGCGGCGCTCAACCTTGAACATGGAGCACTAGCCGGCGGATTCACGGAGAAGGACGGCAACATACGCAGGAGAGATCGTTGGTGGACGACGGCGGCGGTCTCCGTGGGACAGAGCGAGGAGAGAATAAGGGAGAAATCTGCGTACAAGAATGAGGTGTCCTCTAGATCAATTTGGTGTTGGCCGCCTCTTCTCTATCATGCTAAATCGATCTCTGCATGTAAGCATGTGGTTACTGATTTTCTAGGATCAGATATGTACTAGCGAGCTCATCTTTATCTATCCATCGCTAGATAATCTATTGAGCCACTATGCGTGCAGGAAGGATGGTTCGGTGGCATTTTTAGGGTGTGTTCGTTTCTGGAACCAACCGGAATGGAATGGAACGGTTCCATTCCGTGAGACCGTTCTTGTGTTCTTTTCTGTGATGGAGTGGAATGGGGTGGAATGGAATGGTTCTAGAAGAAGGAATATTCCCTCAATACGCGGAACCGACCGGTCCGGCCGATTTGGCCGGACGAGGTGGAACGGCACAGTAATGCTGGGCGATTAACTCTAATTTAATCAAGTTTAGCAATAATTAATTAAGATTAGGAATAATTAATCAAGTTTAGCAATAATTAATCAATTTTAGCAATAATTAATCAAGATTAGGAGAATAATTAATCGAGTTTGATGTCGTTCTCATTCCATTCCATTCCACCCCATCCTAGAAAAGAACACGAGAATGGAACAGTTCCGTGACAATTTTTTGTCCAAAACAAACACCGGAATGGAACGGTTCCATGACAGTAGAATGGAATGGTTCCATTCCACCCGGTTCTAAAAACGAACACACCCTTAGTCTCATGTTTTTAGGCGTTACTCCGTTTGTTTCTTCAGATGTGAGGAGTTCATTTTTTTTCTTTTAATACATTGAGTGGCATGTTCTTTTTAATTTCTTGCATGTGTGACACCACCAAGCATTCATAGGTTTCACCTTAATATTAAAGATATGAAACATGCACAACCAACTGAAACCGTAGAAGGGTGTTACCGAACCACCTAGATCTTACACAGTGATGCAAGAAAAGTGAAACTGCGCCCGTCCTTTTCATACTAATATGAAACAACCCAAATCAAGTGAAACACTTATATGATTACATGATTAACTTGTGAAATACATTCTTATAGGCCAAAATATTTGAATTTTTGGTGAACCATTTTTTAACCTAAATCTGACATTTAATGCAAAAAAATAGTGAAATGCCAATTTTTAACCTAAATCTTACATTGACGCAAAAAATAGTGAAATACCAATTTTTAACCTAAATCTTACATTTGATGCAAAAAAAAAAAGTGAAATACCCTGCACGATGTAGCATTGGAAATTATAAACTGAACTTAACTGGAAGCTCATGCAAAATTGGGGTTCACATAGTTATTCGGCCAATCACTCAATTCTATGTTCCGCCCACACTAATCATACCAGATGGTCATCTAGATCGGCTTGGCAACACCAACACCAACCGCAACCCATCAGATAATTAAGCCGAGGTGACGTAAACTCGCATCGTAGAAAAGATCAGGTTGGAATCCTTACTATCCATCTCCTTTCCGGTGGCTGGCGGTGGCCTGGACCGACAGCATCAGCAGTGCCGTGCAGGCCTCATCGTCTACTAGGAGAAGACCAGAAGAAAGGATCCGATAGTGATTTAGTGGTTGAGAGTTTAAGAGGTCAGGAGGGGACTAATGATGAGGGGAAGATGATGAACAAGGGATTAATGTTCGTAACAGGAGGGGAGGCCACGGGACGTGACGTGATCATGCGAAGCTAAATGTGATCCTTTTCTTTCTGTTAGCCATTTAGTTTGGTGAACATTTCAGGGTGGCTGGGTTCACAAAATTGCAGAAAATCCTATTTAGATATAGAAGATCAGGTTTAGGGGGGCATCTCTAGGATGTACTACTAGTCTTAACAATAGCAACACATGTAAACTAATAGTCCATGATTAGTAGGAACGCTACGATTGGATATTATGAGCAGTATTAGGAGCTGATGTGGAATTAGGAGCACTATTACTCCCTCTGTTTTTATTTATTTTGCGTTTTGTATTTATTTAGAGTCAACCTTTGCAAATTTTGATAAGAATATATGAAAAAAATATTAATACCTATAGTACCAAATACATATAATATGAAAACCTAGTTTATGATGATTTTAATGTAATATATTTTATATGCTAATATTTTTTTCTAAATATTTGGTTAAACTTTACAAAGTTTGACTTTGAACAAACTTAAAATGCAAAGTATTTATGAACATTGGGAGTACTACCAAATGGTGATCAAGAGCATAAATACTACAACAATTGCTCGGAACTTGCCTAATAATCTAACACTAAGCAGAACTTGCCTAATAATCTAACACTAAGCAGCCTCACTGGCCTACACCAGCCTTAACATGGTCTTGCTGACTCGGTTTGTGATTATACTCAGAGATCCTTTGATTCATAGGATTTGTACATGAATTGTGTAGGATTTAAATCCTATTGGAAAATTTTCTTCATAGGTTTTTTAATTCATAGGAACATATTCTATAGGAAGTGATCCTATAGGAATCTTGTAGGAAAAATCCTATAGAAAAAAAATTAGGTCATACCTCGTGTAAAATTCTTTTGCTACAATCAAACACACTTCAGGCTCCTTTGATTCATAGGATTTCTATAGGAATTGTGTAGGATTTAGATCCTATGGGAATTTTTCCTACACTAGTTGTTTGATTCATAGGAACATATCCCATAGGAACTAGTCCTACGGTAATCTTGTAGTGCAAATCCTATAGGGAAAAAATATTAGGTCATACCTCATGAAAAATTTATTTGGTATAATCAAAGAGAACTCATCTTCCCATAGGTTTGAACTAGGCATGACATCTCAATCCTATACTTTTTCCTATTCCTATGTTTCCCTATCCTATGAATCAAAGAAGCCCGAGTCATGGTTCCCATAGGATTCAATTAAGCATGACATCTCAGTCCTATACTTTTTCTATTCCTATGTTTTTCCTATCCTATAAATCAAAAGAGCCCTCGGGATTTTTATGCATGATACTCGAGAAGAAAAACATGTGTACTACCTCCAAACTCGCATGCGTGTACGACCGGATATGATGCAGGCTGCCGTGGGCTATCCTTCTCTGCTAGTAAAGACATTTTAATTTTGATCGTAACACTATTGTTTTGATGTTAATTTTGCAGTTCAGCGCAAGCACCAGAACACTTTGAACTTGATAATGCCATCTCGCGTAACCAAAGGACTAATCCACAGCGTTCTGGTTCGTAAATTCTTCCATTTCTTATGCAAAGAATAGTGGAATTTTTATGAGCGCTCGATTGACTTCGTTCTATTATTTGTGATATTGAACATTTTTTCGTGAGGAATTTTTTCTGTACTGCCTCATTGAGAGCAAGGAATCCAAGAGTATGATGCTCCAAATGATGTATACTCTACAGAGAGAAGGCTGATGGGAAGAAACAACATGAGTTAGATTTTTGATGTGGATGGGCATTCAGAGTTGTTGATCCGGTTGCACTTTTGTGACATTGTGAGCAAGGTTGTCCATTCTCTCTTCTTTGATGTATATTGATGACATTGTGGAACAGATTTTTTTTATCTCTCGGAGATATCACATGGTTCGTTATCTGTTCCTTATTACACTAGTGGAAAAATGTGACGCGAGATGGCATCCAGTGGCGGAGCTTAGTGCATGTAAGGGGGGCCAACGCCCCCCCATGATTTGCACATCCACTGAAGAATTTTTTCGGAGAGACTAAATTATGGATTTTTTTTTGTATTTTGCCCCCCTAGAAACTTCCAACAAGCTCCACCACTATCGGCATCCTAAATAGGATAGAAATATTTAAGGTGGGTATTAGACCAACTATTGTAGTGGAGCCACCCAGGGCAAGTCATGTCAGGAACATGGAGAACCAGATGAAGAGACTGACCATATTCTAGGCTCCCATGCAGGTATTCTTTCTTTATTAATCATAGCAATTGGTATATTCTTTGTTCTTGTGATAAAAAAGAAGCAGCCAACATCCACACGTTCAAATAATATCTTGCTTCGTTCAAACAGTGAAGCCGACCCCCACCGTATACCTTTGTATGTGCTAGAAGAGGCAACAAATCAGTTTGACGAGGAAAAGGTTATCGGCACTGGAGGTTTTGGAAAGGTTTACAAAGCAGTCATGCAAGGTGGTTGTAAAATTGCAATTAAGCAGCGGAACATGGTTGGATCTAGTCAAGGTAACAGGGAATTCCATGCAGAGATCGAGCTGCTATCACAAGTGCAGCACCTTCATGTGGTGTCACTCATTGGATATTGCAACGAATGGAGATTATAAGAGAGGAGAATAAAAAAAAACATAAACCGGCAACACACAAGACCGGGGAGAGAAGTGGTGACCCCGCAAACCTGGTGGGATGGTTGGCCGATGAGAAAACTCATCACAACCCAAGCACAACAATCACAATGAAGAGCTCTCAGGACACGTCAGAGGGACACACAACTCAGGCCTCTCGCCGGAGTAATCAAACAACTTTGGTCCATCGAGACCCAGCAACGACACTGCAACATCGACGTAATCGAAGAGCAACGTGCATCCGAGACCACACTACGCACCGACACCACTTGTGTTGAGAATCTGGCCGAAAGATCGCGCGCGTCCGAGATGACTCCACGACGCATGTGTGCCACTAGCTGGAGTCGAAGGGCATCACTACGGACCCCTCCGAAACCGTCCATCCCATTTCCATCGAACGGGCCCATATTTCGGTGACTTTTTTTCCCGCCAGCGACCATCCCCACGTACTGCTCCCCTAATTGAGCACCTCCCCTAATCCATCCCAACAATTATGGCCGGAATGTTTCTGCGCCTCCCCAAATCGGCACCTACCACGCCATCTGCTAGCCTCGCCGCCGCCACAATTCTTCTCGCCCGACCGCGCATCAGCTTTCCTCACCGTGATGCAAACCTCCATCCGCCGGAGATAGTTGCGCTCTCCTAGATCGACTTGTGCGCTGGTACCTTATGGTCGGCGGCTTACACGGGTCAACCAGGCTATACTTCGGCCAGAGCAGTCGGCCGGAGTGTGCTTAAACTAGTCCCAACCATTCTCTCGGTCCATTCAAGGACTACACAGTGTGGCTGTAGGTAATTTCTTTTGACTTTGATCCCAATCTGTCTATAATTTCGACCCTTTACAAGATTTATAAAATCCATATATTGTCGTAATTATTTATGAAAGGAATTTTAGTTGCTACTTCATAGATCCAGTCACTGGTGGTTGCGGCAATGTAATTTGTGTGCACATGCTGGTTCATAGAACCGGTGGTTGTTTTTGTTTGGAACATGCTTCCCAATATAGATTGCTGATCAGGCTATACTACGTCCATATTAGGTGCTTCCGAAAATTGATGCTTCCAATCAGTATCATATATGTTGTGATAATACACAATTTTGCGTCTGAGAATCCATGCTTCCTAATTAAGTATCATATATGTTGTGATAGGATCCTAGTTTTGATTTAGAGCATCCATGCTTCATATCTCTTACACACATCCATTTGTTTCTACCAGGGGATGATTGCAGGCAGTCGATGAGCCCCCATCATTCTTCATCAACACCGTCGTTGTTCGCGGAAGTTGATCTGATCTCGTTGACGCTCCTTCTCGAAAACATTTGTCTACACAGTGGTGCCATGTTCAAGAATGCATCGTCCTAGCGGGCGGTTTCTAAGTTTCGGGGTCGAGTAGCATGACTTCCCAATGTCCCAATATTGTATATCGAAGCAAAATGTAATTTTAGTAGAAGCTAATACTATTTCCTTTAGATGCAAATTCAGTTCTTTTTTCGAAGCAATGATGCTAGAAACATATATTGTTTCATTGGAAGCATACACTTTCTTGTGCAAGCAATATTGAATTAGTAGTACTACCGCGTGGACGTAAATCTGGCTGGAGTAATTAGCGCCAACGGAGTAGTTATTATGGAAGCATGCAATCGCGTCAGGCCGTCCGGAGTACTAGTTTTTTTTTTTAAATGGTCAGCGAAGTAGTTACAGGAAGCATGCAATCTAGTATCACGGAACGAGTCATGGGGGACGTCCATCCAAGTTCCGATCGTACAGCCAAACGTTGGTCGGATGGAAAGCCTCCTATCGGGATTCGGGAGCAGACCTGGCCATGGGCAGCCCGGCCCAAAGCCCGGGCCAAAAAACTTGGGCTTGGACCGAGAAATGTTGGCCCGACTGTCGGGCCGGGCTGGGCCTGGGTAGCTCGAAAACACAGTTTAGCACTACGGCCTGGCCCGCTGCCCAACGGGCTTGGTGGGTATTTGGTCAGGCCGGGCTTGGGCCAATTTTTTTGCATCGGGCTTACCTCGGGCATGATCGGGAGCCGATCCCGGTGCCCATTTGGTGCTGATGAAGGAGCTAGCTAGCTCGTGCGACGCGCGCCAACTGAAAAGCGTTCCTGTGTTCTCACCCTTCTTGGTATTCAACATGCATGAAACGTATATGAAATCAATTTTATTTTGCGGATATGTCAGCTATTGTTTTTGAGTTTATATTTTGTGAGATATTTCTACATATCCAACACGTACACAAGGGCAAATTAATTTTTACTTCAGCATTCATATATTTCATGCCGCACTAGTGCACTACACCGTAGCAACTCACGGGCAAATTTCCTATACCTACTTATTAATAAAGGAAGTAAGGTTTTTTTCCTCATTTTTCATCCAAAAATACCCGTGCGTTGCATTGGGAGAGAAAAAAATCCACAAATGTAATAAAATGTTAAACATACTCCATGTAGCTTCTCTTCGTGTCGCCAATAGCCGCTTTCGAGCTCTCGCTGAGTGGATGTAACTCTCTCTAAGTTTATAGTCGCCCAATGTCCGCTTCGATCTTAAGAGCATCTCCAGCGGCTCGATGCAAATGGACAAAAAATAATTGTTTGCGTCCGGATGGTCAAAAAATACGCCGGCCCTAGGCCAGCGGCCCGGCGGAAACTGACCGGCACTTTCGTGATCGCTTGCTTGCGTTCAAGCCCCGCTTAGCAGTTTGTACATTGCTTCTGTCGCATTGCTTGGACGCCTACGCTTCCTGTTGGCTTCAGCACCGCCATCAATGACATGCGGCTACGTCTATTTGACGCTCCACGGCTGGACTTTTGCGCCGCCCTAAATGACATGCAGTTGGAGTCCCGCGCCGTATTGAAGGTCTCCTTTTCTGCCGTCCGTTAAAAGGACACCGGGAGGCCCTGTCATCGCCCACATCTCCCTCCTAGCCGCGATCGTTTCGGACCGGCATTGGTTCTCCTGGCTGCGATCGAAGTCTCACAAAGATAAATCAGTGCATTCCTCCCGCTATTTCTGCTCGGCTCGGCCAGTTTGAACGAAAGCTTACTGTAAGTTAGAGACCCGGGGGTGGATTCGGGGCGATTTTGTGCGGCAGGGACTATGGGGAACGCAGGAAGGAAGCTGGACGTCGGAGGGCAGCCGGCCCGGAGGCCGAAGGCGACGGAAATGAGTGCTCTGCAGTCTGCACTACTACAACACAACCCAGGCTTCCGACCGGCCCACCAGCCTCGCACGTTTGTCGCTCCTTGCCGATTCAATCCTGGACGTCACGTCGTCGGTGTTATAAGCAAGAAGAGACGAGACGGCGAGACATTCCCCAATCCCCATCCCACCCCAAACGTGATCGCATCTGGAAGCTCTTCTCCGCCTATTCCCCGCTTGACCGCGCCCATCGTCTTGTTACTTCGTCTTCCACTCTTCCTCCACTCCAATCCTCCCTAAACTTGGAGCATCATGAGCGAGAGCGACTACAGTTACGACAGGTTAGTCGACACTGTAACTTCCCTTGGGAAAAGAATATACATCACGTTTCTGATCATCATTTCTTACGGCAATTATACGTTTGCACGTTTCTTTTCTCCATTTCGATGAGCAACAGATACGAAAGTCTTATGACCCACGCTAATCTTGTGGCAGCTGAAGGAATCCGTTGTTAAGAGAAGAAGTTAATTTGGTGTTATTGATTTCACGGAAGAAAGTTAATCTGTATGAAGTTGTATCGAATATGCCTATAGTTGGTTACAATTAGGATTAATTAGGGATATTTTACATTTTTAATGGTCTATATAGTTCGTATGTGACATAGAGGTAGGCTTAGAATGATCTGCAATAAAATAATGGTGGGATGTGATTAGGCTGGTGATAGCAAGGATTATCATATACTAATATCATGCAAATATACTAGTACATGATACTACTATATAATACTACCTCCGTTTCAAGGAATAAGGCGCACGCGTATTACAAGACGAACTTTGACCATAAAAATTGAGCAACAAAATCTTGATTATATTATATGTAATTAGTACCGTTGGATTCGTATTGAAAAGAACTTTTTAATGGTACTAATTTCATAAAAACAAATTTGACGTATATGAAGTTATTCTTGGTCAAACAAAAAGCTCGTAAAACGAGGACGCCTTATTCCTTGAAATGGAGGTAGTACATAGTATCATACACTAGTATTCTAGTAATAGGAGTAATATTTATTTATTTGTAGAATCTCAGTGCAAATTTGTATAAGAGATCCACGTGTCTTTTTTTTTAACTTTTATGTGCTATGATATCGAACTCTAATAAGATACTACTATCACTTCCCTTTTTTATTAATTGCAGTGCCACATCATCATTTTGATGACATTGATTGTATTTACTGGTTACTCCATCAATTATGATGAATATGGCTTATATTTATGTCAAAAAATCAAGCAAAGTAAACTTTGAGAAATTTTTAATAAAAAACTATTAACAGCTATAATATTATATTAATATTATATTAAAATTCATTTCATAATTTTGTATTGTACATATTAAAATTTTATTTCTTAAATTTGGATAAAGTTTACATAGTTTTAATTTTCAAAAAAAATAAACCTTATTCACTGTAAAGGATACTCCCACTATGGGTAGATTAGACTCTCTTTGAAAAAGGCAGCACCACAACCGAAAATAACATTAGTCCCAAGTTCCTTGGCCCCCCTTTAAAAACTTTAAAATCTCTGAAAAAATTCATACGAGTATACCCGTGCGTCAAGTATGCACGTCACAAGTTTCATCGAAAAAAATTATCATCGTTGATCTGCATACAAAAAAGAATTTTTTTTAACCAAAACACAAGATTTTTTTTCCTTTTTCTAGAGCCACGAACTTGGCATTTTCCTGTAGCTCAATATACAACTTATTTTTTTAGAAATTTTACAGATGTGTATATCACATCAATAATTCAATATATCATATTTCTAAAATACCGGGCTCTATGGAGCCCCGGGTCGAAAAGGACACACAACCAGATAGAGGGCGACCTGATCATCAGCCCAAGACCAAATCTCCCTGACCGGTCGACGTCGGATTTGCATCAGCTGCTGGCGCATTGGAGGTCTGACCTCTAAGATGCATTCGGTCTGGTCCTCTGTTAAAGGAATCTGGACGTGTGAGGTAGCTTTGTCCCGTAGTTTGTCTTGCAAATATTAATCTTATAATTTCCGTACACTGGTCGCTACTAGCAAAAAACAATTATGAGAATTTATATGCACATACATAAAAGGATGGTTCATAATTTTTTGGCTACAAGTAGCTTTCTGCCGTAACAGGAAGAAAGGGTCTAGCTGTCCTGATTTCTCGGAAAGTGTTCTTCAATATTCAATAAACTAGCATGGTGGCCCTCGCAATTGCGGGGGCATCAACTTTAGTTTGTCAAAGGTGCTAAAGATTTTCTTTTATTACATGTGTATATATCTAAGGATATTTATTCCAATATTTTTACCTTTTATGCTAAAATTTATGATCTCGTAAAAGATATTTAACCTATGCCATTTGGAAGAACGTCATAGTTTAGAAGATATTGCAAGTGACTAATGGAGAAAACAAACACACATGTTTAAAACATGTTTTCCTTAACTTTAATTCAAAGAATTAATTATTTAATACTACATTGTGTCTTTGAAAAGACTATTCATTGGCACTCAATTTTGACTATACCAAAAGAAATGTAAAACCTAAAATAAGTGCCATATTATTATAGTATTACTATGACAGACTCATACATTTTATTTTCACACATGATCATATGTTTTGTAATAAATCTGATGACCAATAACTTATAACTTTGATCAAACAAAATGTGCACGACACATTTATAATTATAAACTATTAAGATTTTGTTTAAACTATGATAAATCTCACAATTATGATTTAAAATCTTAGTCGCAAATTTAAAAACTAACCATTAGAACAATTTAGATAATGTGGCTTAACCTAGTGTCATCTATATTATGCATCCATACACTACTAGGAAAAGGCTTATCCCCGTCGTACCAAAATCACTTATCTCCGCCGCACTAGCGCTCGCCGGTGGGAACGGGCCGGTGGTAATGTCTTATTGCCGGCGCACCTGCACGTGCGCCGGTGGTAACACGAGTTATTGCCGGCGCACCAGCCTAGTGCACTGGTGGTATTTATTCCAGGATTCAAAAAAAGTACATTCTAGATCTAGATCTAGATCTAGCTCTAGGTCAAGTTCTAGTTCGTCACTGTGGCACCTCCATCACCATGGTCGGCGCCGTCACCATGGTTGTCGCCGTGGCTGTGTCCGTATGAGTGAAAGGAGGTGGCCGCCGGAGTGAGAGGAGGTCGCCGGAGAAGCTTGTCGGAGGGAGGCAACCGGAGGTAGAAGCTCGTCGGAGGGAGGCCGGCCAGTCGGAGGTAGAAGCTCATCGGAGGGAGGTCGAGGAGGTGGTCGCCGAGGTGGTCGCCGGTGAGTATCTTGAGAAGGTTCTTGCCGGAGGGAGATGAAAAAGGTAGAAGATGAGAAGGGAAAGTGGAGGGAGGAGAAGAGAAGGTGGCCGGAGGAGGAGAAATGGAGAAGTGGAGGAGGAGGAGGAGGAGGAGGAGGAGGAGAAATGGAGAAGGAAAGGAGAAGTGAAGGAGGAGAGGAGAAGTGGAAGAGGAGGAGGAGGAGCCTGCCGAGTCGTGCCTATATACCATTGGTTACCGCCGGCGCAACTAGTATGGTGGTGTGCGGGGTGTAATTTTTTTCCTTTTTTCTCATCAAAATCTAAATGCTGAAAAAAGTTCTATTTCTGTTTTGAATTTGACGAATCCAATTTTTGTCCACATACATTTGATATAAAAAAGTTTTTCATCGGAGGTCGTATGCAACCAGAAATCCCAATTTTACCGGAAGATGGCGCCATTTTGCATAATATATCGAAGTTCATTTTTTAAAATTTTCACAAAAACCAGATTACATAATACATGGGCAGTTCAAAGGATTTTATTTTTTGAAATTTCTATCATTTTCTTTTATTTTTTCAAAAAACTGAAAAGGCGAGGGGGTGGTGGGGAGGGAAAATTGCATCTCGAACACCATCATGTAGATGCGCCGGTGGTAATGGTGCGCCGGTAGTAAGGGGGTCCCGATTTTCAACTTTGCCTGGAACCTGGTTCACCCTTATTTCCGGCGCACTAAATTTCTTCTTCACCGGCGGTATTGGGTCATCACCGGCGCGGCGGAAACATGGTGCGCCGATACTATTTAGCACCGGTGGGCACAATTTTTGGTGCGCCGGCAATATTTTTTGCAGCTATAGGCTTTTCCTAATAGTGATATATTGCTTTTAGTGGTGTCCATATTAGACATCCCACTAGTGGAAAACGGGGCAATAGGCCCGGTCCATTTGGGCCTTTAGACCCGGTTCCCGAACCGGGACCAACAAGGCGGGACTAAAGGGGGTACCCTTTAGTCCCGGTTCAAAGATAAACCGGGCCTAAAGGCCTCGACACGTGGTGCGGCCAGAGAGCGGACTTCTAAGACTTTCCAATATTCTAGCTCCCAAAAAATAGATTTCTTCTTCCACATGGGCGCGTGTCCGGCAGCGTCATTCGGAACAGACCGTCCGCCAGGACCCTTTCCAAATATTACATCTAGATCCTTGACCATACCAAATATATCAACACCATCACGATGGGGAGGCTTCCTCCGGTGATCAGCCTCACCGTCGTAATGCTTTCCTTTCTTTCTTACGGGATGGGTACTCCTAAGAAATCGACGATGCCCCAGGTACACGACCTTCTGACCTTTTTCCAAATAATCACCTTCGAGCTCATGTAAACAGTGTGTGCATGCATTGTATTCCTTGTTTGACTGTCCTGAAATGTTACCAAGAGCAGGCCAGTCATTGATGGTTACGAAAAGCATCGCTCTTAGGTCAAATTCCTCCTTCTTGTGCTCGTCCCACACACGTACACCTGCTAGGGACCACAGCTGTAGAAGTTCTTCGACTAATGGCTTCAGGTACACATCAATGTCGTTCCCGGGTTGCTTCGGGCCTTGTATGAGCACCGGCATCATAATGAACTTCCGCTTCATGCACAACCAAGGAGGAAGGTTATATATACAAAGAGTCACGAGGCCAGGTGCTATGGCTGCAGCTACGCTCTCCAAAAGGATTCATGCCATCTGTACTTAGACCAAACCTTAAGTTCCTTGCATCCTGTCCAAAGTTTGGGAACTCTCTATCGATTTTTCTCCATTGGGATCCATCAGCAGGGTGCCTCAACATCACGTCTTTCTTACGGTTTTCTTTGTGCCATTGCAACAACCTAGCGTGCTCTTTATTCCTGAACAAGCGTTTCAGCCGTGGTATTATAGGAGCATACCACATAACCTTGGCAGGAACCCTCTTCTTGGGGCGCTCGCCCTCAACATCACCAGGGTCATCTCGTCCGATCTTATACCGCAATGCAGTGCACACCGGACATGCATCCAAATTCTCGTACTCACCGCGGTAGAGGATGCGATCATTAATGCATGCATGTATCTTTTGCACATCTAATCCTAGAGGGCAGACAATCTTCTTCGCTTCGTACGTATCGGCGGGCAATTCGTTACCCCTTGGAAGCTTCCTCTTAATTATTGTCGGCAATTTTCCAAATCCCGAGTCGGTGACACCGTTCTCTGCCTTCCATTGCAACAATTCCAGCGTGCTGCCTAGCTTTTTATGGCCATCTTCGCAAGTTGGGTATAACAATTTGTTGTGATCTTCTATCATCTTGTCGAAGGCCAACCTTTTCTTTTCAGTTTCACATTCTCTCCTTGCATCGAGCAATGGCCCGGCCAAGATCATCATCGGCAGGCTCATCTGGTGCCTCTTGATCTTCTACTTCATTGTCTTCATTGCCTTCGCGGTATCATCGTATTCAGGGAATTTTGGATAACCGTCATCATCCTCTTCCTCTTCTTCATTGTCTTCCATCATAACCCCTCTTTCTCCGTGCTTGGTCCAACAATAGTAGCTCGGGCATGAAACCGGATCGCGAGAAGGTGGCTGTGAATGAGACTCGAGTGAGCGTAATTTACGATATTCTTGCAGTCCACACATAGACAATACATGAAGCCACCATGTTTGTTTGCCTTCGCCACGGCCATAAAATTATCCAGGCCCGCGAGTGAACTCGTCAAACCGTCGGTCAATGTACATCCATTGCCGATTCATCGCATGATATAATTAAGCTGATCAAAACCATTACAGAACATCACGATGTATATATACACATGCATTTTATCAATTGCAGATGAAAAGGATAAAGTTGTTAACCTCGATGAAGAAGAAAAAAGCAAGTTAAGTGTGGTTTGATTTGTGTAAACTCAAGTGGCAAATCCTCTTAAGCATTTCATCGAACACCTCTTGTGCATGTGAAGAAGAGAGGAGAGCAATACACCCCTCTTGTGAAGAAAGTGAAAAAATGGCTAAGTGTGGCTCACACTTGGGCAGGGGCAAGGTTATGTAGCCAGAGGCGGGGCATTTGGACCCGGTTTGTATTACAAACCGGGACTAAAGGGTTCCCCACGACTGACACGGCCTGCCGCGCCCTGCGGTGGACCCTTTAGACCCGGTTTGTAATACAAACCGGGTCCAAAGGCCACTACCGGACAAGCTCCAGCGGGTGGGGTCGTCCTAGGCAGAAACGAACCGGGACCAATGCCCCCATTGGACCCGGTTTGGTTCAGCACTGGGACATTTGCTTGGGACCAAAGGCCTCTTCTCCACTAGTGTCCATATATTGTTTTTAGTATATAATAGAATTTCATTAGGAGAAAGACACACGGCAAAGAGAAAAGTTATGATGAATCACCAGTCCATGATCAATCAATAGTATGCTAAGTAAGTCAGGTCTGTCGGCACCAGATTTTAAAACAAAATCTTAACAATTCTAAT
Organism: Lolium rigidum; assembly: GCF_022539505.1. NCBI lineage: Eukaryota > Viridiplantae > Streptophyta > Magnoliopsida > Poales > Poaceae > Lolium > Lolium rigidum. The sequence continues at coordinate 328,672,409 of NC_061508.1, read as the reverse complement.
AGAGGTGGTCCACCAAATAAAAAGTCTGATTTTTTTGTAGGAAATTGTGAGTATATGCTGGGTGTGTTCGACTACATGTTGGACCCAACGTTTTGTATTATTTGGATTACATTTCATATTTGTTACATGAATTTTACGATTATGAATTAAAATCATAGCTACAAATTTTAGAGTTAGCCATTAAAATAATTTAGATGATGTGGCTTAACCCGATGTCTCTATTCGACAACCATGCATGCATGTACGCCAAAGAGAAAAGTTACGATGGATCACCAATTCCTGATAGATCAATAGTATGCTAACTAAGGCATGTCAGCACCTAGTTTTAAACAAAACTTTAACATCTCTAATATAGGTGGTTAACCAAATAAACATTTAGATTTTTGGCTAGGGAAATTGAAAGTACATGCTACGATGTGTTGGACCAAGTGTGCGTGAATTAGGATTTGTGTTGGATCCAACTCTTGTGTACATGAACTAGTAGCTTTGACGTGTTGAGCTTCATGTTGGACCCAACGTTTTGTGCTATTTGGAACATGTGTCATATCTGCTACAAAAATCTCACGATTGTGATTTTAAATCTTTGCCACAAATTGTACATCCGATTACTAAATTAATTTATATGATGTGGCTTAACATGGTGTTTCTGTTAGACATCCGTATACTAATTTTAGTATATAATAATAGACAGATCGACATCGATATATTCTTGTTTTGAAGTTAGTGGCATACATCATCGGTTATTGCTTCTTTTAGATTGCTTTTTTGTAAGAGAGTGTATTCATCAGCTTATATTTGTTTTAATCGTTTGTGATTTAATTAATAAAGCGTAATTAAAGCCTTCTTCAAGAGATATATTCTGATTTTATATGTGTTGTATTTGCGTACGTATTGCCTAGAGATGTAAGTGGATCAAGTTTAGCGTAACCCTACCCTCTACATCTATTTAACTCAGGAAAGATAAATTATGAGCTTAAAGAAACCGCTGGTCGTCCAGTCTTCTGTGCAAGTAAGCCACAAGTTTAATTTAAGAAAACTTGTACAATAAATATTTTTGAAGAAAGGGCGAGAGAGATGAGTAGCATTCTATTCCATTCCATTCCGTTTGAGAGATGTACATGAGCTAAAGAGAAAATACGGAAACAATATTGAATGTCATACTTCCTCATTAGGTCACACAGCCAACCCTGCACACTTCACAGGCACCCCAAATCTCTTAGGTCTCTACCAAACCAAAATCGTACATCCTCATTAGGTCACACACACTCACAAGCTAGCAGCTCACCTGCTTGTCATAATGCAAACATATATCAGTGTAGACAAAGCACCCATTTCCGTTTCTCCAAAACAATACTCTTACAAATAGGATTCAGAAACTCCGAGCATTAACCTGACATATTTGCAACAAACACATCAAAAGAAATTAACCTTCAATACACATCAGATGTAACAAAAAAATATTTGTGCCAACCAGCAAAAGAAGTCGAAGTTTACAGAATCACATGAGAGGACCAAACACATTACCTTGATTTTCTTCATCGATGGTATCCTCTAGCTCATCAACTCAGAAACTGACAAAGTGCAAGCTCCTTAACAATTAGCTCATAGACTTGGAAGGACTTTTATACAAGGGAAGATGCAAATAACTGGCTAGCAAAAAAATCAGTGACATTGACTGATACCACAGACATAAGTTTATTGTCTTTCTCATTATAGGAAGTGTTTTCATTAGTATATGGACTATAGTAAGTCTGAACACGCAAATTGCCTCGAGATATATGGTAAACTCGATATAAAATGGTATCACTAGTAGAAAACTAGCCAAAGGATTTGACCTTTAGTACCAGTTTCCTTACGAACCGGTACTAAAGGTTGCATTAGTACCGGTTTCACTGCCCAGGGCGCTGGCAACCTACGAACCGGTACTAAAGGGTTTCGCGCCAAATTTAAGGCGGAGGTGGGGCCAGCGCTGCACCTTTAGTACCGGTTCGTATAAAGAACCAGTACTAAAGGGTATTTAGCCCTATTTCTTCACCCGAGCCACCCGAGCCAGCTAGGTTTCCATTTTTGTCTCTCCTCTCACATTTCCAAATATTTCCCTCCTCTCACACTCCAACAAATCTCCATTTTTCTCCACCATTTTGTCAAGATTGATGGCACCCATCTATCCAAGGTTAGAAATATCATCCTTTCTTCCAGCGTTTCCTAATTTAGCTCATTTCTTTGTTAGTTCAAAAAATATACAAAAAATATGATTGAAAATTCAAAAAATAAAAGCCTATGGCTGGCTGCGGCCGGCGTAGGCCTCTTTAGTCCCGGTTGATGTTACCAACTGGGACTAAAGGTCTACCCTTTAGTCCCGGTTGGTGTCCCCAACCGGGACTAAAGGTTTTTTTGGGTTTTTTCTCCCTACTATTCGGGTATAAAATACAAAAGAAAATTATAAAAAATTCAAAAAATAAAATCCTTCGAGATTCTAGTATGTTATGCAACCAACTATTCAGTGAAATTAAGAAATTCGAATTTTGATTTTTTTTGCAAAAAAATAGAAAAATAATCAAACGGCTTTTCTGGTTGCATACGATGTCAGAAAAAAAGTATAATATATGAAAATTATCGTGGGAAAAAGTTATGTAGACTCTACCAAGGTTTACTCGGTTATCCAATTTTTAGATTCTCAAAATTTAAAATGAAAATATGAACGCAGGAACATTTTAGTTTTCACCAGAAATTTAGGATTCTATATATTTTTTATTTAAAAAAATTTAAATTAATAAAGATTACTATTACTTAACCATAAAGGTTAGTAAATTTTTAGATTTACAAATTTTCAGGTTTAGATTTTGCAAAAACAATTTAAAATTTAAAATATATTTAAAAATAAAAAATTATTGTTTATTTATTTATTCAATATTACTTTTACATCTTTACTTTTGTTTATTAAAATAATCTTTTGAAATTCAAACAATAAAGAAGTGTGATATCATGACCAACATGTTAATAGGATTGATATGATACTACTATCAATAACATGCGCGCGAAGCACTTGGTAGTGAGATGTGAAGGAACTCGAAATTTAAGCGTGCTAGTGCTAGCGTAGTGAGAGGAGGGGGAAGTTTGACCACAAGTAAGTAATTTGACTAGAGATAAGTGTAGTTAGAGACTAAACTTGTCAAATAACTAAATTATTAGAAATTCTGGAAAATAGATAAAAAGAGGGAGTGGAAAATAATTCAAAAAAAAATTAGATATAAAAAATGGCACTGGTATCCTTTGGTACCGGTTCGTGTTACAAATCGTTACCAAAAGTCTCCAGCCTCGCGGGCTCCTCGTGGAGGCACCTTTAGTACCGGTTCGTAAAAAACCGGTACCAAAGGGGGGGGGGGCGCTTTAGTCCCGATTTTGGTACCGGTTGCCAAAGCGGTACCAAAGCCTCTCTGGAACCGGTACCAAGGGCCGTTTTTCTACTAGTGTATGCAACACTTGCATTTACAAAAATAAAGATAGCAAAGCTGATTATGTTCAGATTACGTAACAAATGACCAAGAAAGTAGCACCCAATTTGTAGGAAATCCACATAGCAGTAAGAATAAAGATATGTATGGTCCAATAAACATAAAAAAACTAAAATTGGATATGAGGAGTCCAGCTGTAGGCATTCTCCCTCTCGTAAAGTCTGAAAAAAATATGTGTACTGCATCAGTAAATTGAATGAGTTGCGCTTCTGAAGTCTGAACAAATATATCTAATCAACGAGAGCTATCTGACAATTAAAAGTTCTATTTGATTTTTTTTCAAAAGAAGCATGTTCCTTTATATTAAAAAACAGTAAGCACCAAAGGATAGTTGAAGTGCTATTCTAAAGGGAATTCCGAAAGTAAAACACACCAGTGATTAATTCTCAAGTTACCTAAAATCCTAAGTGTTATCCCTTCCAGCCATTTTATGATGTCAATTGATGTTTTCCCAAATGCAAAATTATGCCGGCAATTCATTTGTATCTTCCTCCACAGCTCTAGACTTGTCCACAGGTCATACTTCAGAGAAAACTGAAAAAAAAAAAAGAACAGTCAGCATCTTGAATATAAGGTATTGATAAAGAACTTAAACTGTTGGTTGTTTGACGCAGACCATGAATCATTGACAGCAGATCTAGAAAAACACTAAATTCTAATTGTTCATCACAGATTAACAGTTCACCAATTACTGTACTCTAAACAGTTCACCAATTACACCAAAGAAGACATGCAACATTAACAGCACAATCATAACAAACAAAGAAAATTGCTTTTATAATTCTTCAAAGAAAGATAAATAAATCAATTGTGATTAGTACATGCGTCATCATTAAACTTGGAACATTGTTAATTTTGTCATATTAAGATTGGCAATGCCTCCAACCTCACGTGCATGTACGATCGGATCTGGTGCACGGTGCCGTGGGGCGTGGGCTATTTTTTTTCTTTATGGTAACGCTACGTTATTTTGACGTTGATTTTGCAGTGAAGAAGCCCATCGTCCTCAATACCGGATAGCAACAGAAGACTTCGATCTTGATCGCGCCACCTCCCGTAACACCTATGTTAATCCAGGATATCCAGGTTAGTCCTTTTCTTCAGCCCTTCTTGGAACAGAGAAAGTGGCTAGCCCGCGCCCGTCGGCTCCCTGACAAATACTATAATTCTAGCTTTAAATTCGTCCAAATTTCTCTCGGTGTATGTGTTTCCTTTTTGTTCTTGCGTGGGTGTGGTACCTGTGCGGTGGCATGGCGGGGCATGGCTTTCACGTATCAGGTAGCCCTTTATTTTGAAAAATCAAAAATAATAGTTTTATTTTCAGGAAATTCTAAATAAAAATATGTGTATAGATTCACATGTACTCTGCAGATTTGTAGAGTTTCATCTAACAAAATTCATAACGGATTGGTCTACGAAAAAAGAAAAAAATCATGGCTATAAAAAAGGAATAAAGAAACTCATCTCTCTTTTTTTTGCGTAGAAAAACTCGTATCTGCTCCTCACATTTGTCTTATTTTATTGTCTAGATCACGTCTAAAAAAATATGTCGACAAAACTCAGTACCTACATACTAGGCAACTACATGTACGCATGTATGTTTTATTTTGAGTTTTCCAAGTTTCCAAACTATGTTCAGAAATAAATTTATACTTGCACACATGGGTGTGGTAGTGGTAGGCCGGTAGCTATCGGAGGTATGTTCGTTGGGGTTTGACGCCTGGAGAAGTGTAAATCGAGCATTTCTGTTTTGTAACTTTCCTGGAAAAGAAAATGGTCAAAGTGCAAACTGGGATATGGCAAAGCTCTAACTTCGACCACGATTCAGAAGAAGTGATTGCCATATCACTCAGAATTTCCTTTGTTCCATCCAAGAAGGTCCACCACGCACGTCAGATCCATCCAAGGATCTGGGTGACACCACACCCAAGCAGGGCGAGGACCACCGGACGGTGTGGCAACGAGGACTGGCTAGGGTTAACTCGCGCGACCTATCTTGCTCGGCGAGGAGGACTAGCGGGGCGGTGGAGAGGGACGTCCTCTTAGGGAAGAGAAAAGAAGAGGGGGATTGGGAAAGGAGGAGAGGAGGCCGGTGACGACAGCAAGGTGGGAGCATGGGGTAGGGGTTGGTACTGTGCCGCCTTATAGCAATATGGGAGAGCACACAAAAGGAGGGGAGGGGGTCTATGTTATCTCAACATATATGGATGTTCTTATTTCATCAGAAAATCTTATTTGATGAACTCAATAATATCCACGTTCATATTCGTGAGATATCGACAATACCATATCCGCTATGGTATATGTTGGATATCCAGCTGACCGTTACGGCTACATCCATATTCATTGGATTTCTAAAATCTCCATACATATCTTCAAAACATATGTGGATGCGGCTTTTGCGCGGTAATTATACATAGTACAATTTATATCCCTGCTAGGATGCAGAATCAAACCTTGACTAGTCCACTCAGATGCCACCTCACCGAAACTACCTTTTCATACTCCTAAGGCTTTGTTTGGTACTCGTGATATTTTATGAGAATTAGTGAGGATAATCTACTATAGGATTGGGTGAAACCTTTACCTTCACCTAGTTCTCACAAAACCCTAATCCCAATCCACTGGGTAGAGGTACAGTTTTGAGGACCGAGAAAAATACACTGGGATTTGGGAAAGTGGGAATTAAACTAGGCCAATACTTCTGTACCAAACACGCATTTAGAAACTAGAACGATACCCTGCGCGTTGCCGCACGAATCTTCTAGGAAATTATATTATATAAATAAAATGGTATAATACACATGAAATTGGCGACATAAATGTTTGTGGGATGATATGGAATTTTTATTGGCTGATGGAATAGATAATATGGAGATTTGGAATTTGCTGGAGATTATCCCCACAAAAACTCTAATACCAAACAAGACCTAACTAGGTAAAGTAACAATCATTATTGATAGTTCAAGGTTGCATCCTAACTAGTTTTGGGTCGAGGGTTGTAAGTTAAACTTAGGCGGTAGTTTGTTTGTACACTGCACTTCTAGGAAGAAAATCAGAATTTATGAGAAAGAAAATCAGAATGGAGTAGAACTTTCAACTGTGTATTGCTCTTTTGTCAGAAAAAGGGGACCATTGATTTCCATTTTAAGGCCAGAGAGTATAAAAAAGATTCTCTATGAGATCATCTCTATATTATCTTTAATGCAATTGTGTCATCTTCGGTAGAGGAGAGCTTTCTTTGGAATAGTCTGACCCAGGGAGAATAGAGTTATTACAAGGGGAGAATAGAGTTATTACAAGATCAAGCTAATTAGATCGTATCTTGTCAACATACATTACTTTAGGAGTAACTTTTTTGAGAGTTACGTAAGTACTAATTAGTGAAGTATTTTCCAATATTCATTCTTATCAGATGACCCGAATGACCCCAATACCATAACAGTTCGGTCGGTTCCGCCCATGTTCAAGGCAATGTTGGACCAGTTGTATGCGGCGGTTCCTGCAGAATATGGTGACCCGACGCAGCCTCCCACCATCTACTTGGTCCTCGAGGAGCTTACAAACTTGGATCATAAGAGCATCTCCAGTCGCGTCCCCCAAACCGTCCCTCAAACCGCGCCGGATTAAGCGTTTGGGGGACGTGTTTTGCTCGTGCCGCGTTTGGGGGACGTCGCTCCCCAGCCGCGTCCCCCAAACGCCGCCCCCAAATGAATATTTGTGCAGGAAAATAAAGGTTTTCATTCAATTTTGATTATATATTACAAAGTTTGAATGAAAACGGCTAGATTTCATCTAAACCGAGGCTACTGACCGCCCGGCGGCGCGTTCGACGGCCCCGCCCCGTCGGTCGCCTCCCCTACGCCGCAGCTCCTCCTGCGCGCGCCTCCTCTCCTTGCGTTCGGCGGTGGCCGGACGGTGCCGCTCCCGCCGATAGTCCTCCTCCGCCCTCCCCGCCGGGCCGGCAGGAGGGAGAGCTCGACGGCGCGACGAATCTGCGCCTCTTCGCGGGCACGGGCGTCGTCCTGGAGCTTCTTCTCCGACTCGAAGGACTCGACGAGGGCGCATTGCTGATCGGCCGTCTCGTCCGGGTGCGGGGCGTCGTCGTCGGACCAGTCGAAGTCGTCGTCGTCGTCGTCGTCCTCCACCTCGGTCTCCTCCGCCTCGGCCTCCTCCTCCATTGGCGCCTCCTCCTCCACATCTGTTGGCGCCTCCATCATCGCCGCCGCATACGCGTCGGCCGCCGCCAACTGCTCCGCCCGCCTCCCCCATAGCGCCGTAAGCGCCGACTCCCGTTGTCGACGCTCCTCCGCCGTCGCCTGCTGCTGGAGCTCGATCGACTCACGCCGCCGGCGCTCGATCGAGTCACGCCGTTCACGGAACAGCGCCTGCCGCTCATCGCGCTGGCGCCGGCGCTCGTCAGCCCATCGCTGCTCCATGTCCTCCCGGAACCGGCGCCGTCGCGCCCTTGTCCCGTCGAGGCGTCGAACGCCGCAACGGTGTCGCACTGCTGCTCCTGCCACGCTGCTGCCGCCGCGGCCTCCTCAGCTGCGGAGGCAGGGGCGGAGAACGCCGCAAGATCCGCCGCCTGCTGCGCCTCACGCCGCTGGCGGGCCTCCTCCTCGAGTGCCGCACGCCGCTGCCGGCTCGTCAATGGAGGAGACGGCGGTGGAGGGAAGTGGCCATCGCCGGGGCGGTTCGCCATTGCCACTGGTGATGGAGGAGACGGCTGTGGAGCGACGAGGGCTGTGTTTGTTGCCGGCGGGGTGTGGTGGCTACCATTGATGAGCCGGGAGACCTTTTATAGACGTCGGCGTCGGGAAGAAAGCGCGGGAACAGACGAGAAGAGGCGGGAAGATCGCGCGGGAACGGGCGGTGGCGTGCGAACGCCGGCGACGCGTGGAGGCCGCGCAGCACCGACGAAACGTCTCGCCTGCCCCTCCGTCGCCATTAAGGCAAAGATGCCGCCGTGTGTCACTGCGCGCGAATAACTTCCGTCGCGAGGTAGGCGACGGTTAGGTTAAAATTAACTGTGCCGCTGACGCGTCGGCCCCGCCACTCCCCGCCTCGCTTATCGTTGTGTCCGGCGTCCCCGGAGCGTCCCCCGTGGGACGGGGACGGGCTCGAGGCGCCGGACACCGTATCGGGCCGCGCCGGACAAAAATGGGCTTTGGGGGACGCGGCTGGAACGCTTTTTTTGTCCGGCGCGCCCCAAATCGCTTTGGGGGACGGTTTGAGGGACGCGACTGGAGATGCTCTAATCCCCGACGACAACATGTCCCTGTTGCTGTTTATCTGGGCAGGCCTGTTCCGCACCGTCATCCTCAGGGAATTCGACGGCTTGAGAAATACAAATGGTGCTGTTTGCGTCAGCTCATCAGCCGGCACAGTCGCCTCTTGGAGCCTGCCAGGACTCCAGCTGTACTGGACGGATGTTTCGAGAGCATGAAGGGTCTCCTGCCTCGAATTCGCGCATCCTACTCTGAAGAAATCTCAATGGATTTGGGCAACAGCGACAACCAGGTGGCCCGGCTTATGCTAGAAGACGGCTGCTTCATCCTACACCGCTTGCTCAAGTACGCGCACCGCGCGAAAATGGAAGCTGATGGCGGCAGCGATCAGTTTGACGACGATGAGGACTGGACTCAGGTTTATGGCAGGTGCTTCGTCTGGCAGTTCGTGACGCGCGACCTGCTGCTGCTTGAGAACCAGATCCCTTTCTTCGTGATCCGGGAGCTTTTTAAGAGCATGTCTAACAGGCCCCGTATTTTTTCGCCCCGTATAACACGAGTAGAGGGCCCTGTATCCGGGTTTCGCCGGCCAAAAACTCGGGCGAGCTAGCAGAGCCCGTATCCCCACCCCGTAAAACAGAATATTCTGTTTTACGGGGTGGGATATGGGCTCTGCTAGCTCGCCCGAGTTTTGGCCCCTCAAAACAGGGTTTTTTGACAAATTGCATATTAGAACCAACACACCATTCACATAAAATAAATGTTTTACATCACACAATAATCGTCTTAATTATTACAATAATGTTTCTCGGAAATGTCAACAAATGTTCTAATGGAAGAATTAAACAAATAACAAATGTTTCACACATACAACAAATAGGAAATGAATGTTTCACACATACAACAATGGGAAATGAATGTAAAAAATCATTGGCCATGCAACTGCCAATGGTGATCAATCAGATCTTGGGTGAGCTGGTGATGAGTCTCGGCATTTTCAATGCCTCGATGAGCTGCAAGAAAAGCTTCAAGCCGATCAGGGTTCCTCTCGGGCTGCACTCGGGTGCCAACATTGTCATAGAAACATGGCAAGTTTAAACCGCTTTCATCTTCAATGATCATGTTGTGAAGAATCACACAACATGTCATGACATCAACAAGAGTTTCCTTGTCCCAAAACCTAGCAGGACCCCTGACAATTGCAAACCTTGCTTGAAGGACACCAAAAGCTCTCTCAATATCCTTGCGGCATGCCTCTTGATTTCTGGTGAAGCAAGCTTCCTTTCTTGTCAAAGGCCTGTCCTTTTTCTCTTTTATGGACTTGACAAGGGTTGCATAGTTAGGGTAAATACCATCTGTGAGATAGTACCCCATGGTGTACTCATTGTTCATAACTTTGTAGTTACAAGGTGGAGCATCACCCTTAACTAGTCTTTTAAACAAAGGGGATCTATTCAAGATGTTGATATCGTTGAGTGTCCCCGGCAATCCAAAAAAGCATGCCAAATCCATAAGTCTTGAGAGGCCACAGCTTCAAGAACAATGGTAGCATCACGGCTTTTGCCACAATACATGCCATGCCATGCTTTTGGACAATTTTTCCATGTCCAATGCATGCAATCCAAACTACCAAGCATCCCCGGCCACCCCTCTTTTCATTGATCTCCATGAGCCTTTTTGTATCATCCTCATTTGGAGCTCGGAGATACTTCTCTCCATACAACTTGATCACCATCTTGGCAAACATACGCACGCAATCCGTGGTTGTTTGCACACCAATGCGAAGGTACTCATCGGTATAATCTGCTGGTATACCGTATGCAATAACCCTCATGGCGGCAGAAATTTTTTGGTATGGGCTAAATCCCATGACTTGGGCAGCATTTCTTCTTTGCTTGAAATAATCGCAATTTGCCTCGCAATCTTTGACGATTTTCTCGAACAAAGTCCTACGCATTCGGTACCGTCTACGGAAGAGGCGGGGAGGATAGGTCGGTACCTCGGCGAAGTAATCTTGCATCAGCTGCTCGTGGCCGAGCGCGCGGTTCCGCGGAATGCACATACGCCCCATCACGGATCCTTTCCGCTGATCCAGCAGCTTCATGCGGTCCTCCGTTTGCTTCAAGCCGAAGAGCAGCACCATCATCTCCGTGTCGTCGTCGTTGAGCAAATCGTCGATGTCGGAATCATCCGACGACGACCAATCGGTGGACGTCGTGTCCAAATCCGCCATGTGCACATCCTCCGAAGCCATCTACCACGGTGTACCATACATCAGCCCCAAATCCGACCAATTTACCGGCGGCAACGAAGAAGAACGCGGCGGAATACTCACCGAGGTGCGGCGGAGGTGCGGCGGGCGTGTGGCGGTGCGGACGGACGCGGAACTTCGGCGGGGGTTCGGCGGAGGTGCGGCGGGCGTCGAAGAACCTCGACGAGGCTGGGCGGACGGCGGAGGGGCACGGGTGGCGGCGGATCTGACGGATTGCGGCGGCGGCGCGCGGGTGGCGGCGGCGGCGCGCGGGGGAAACGGGTGGGGGAACTGGAAATGTCCGCGCGCGCTCGGAATTGGGATGCTGGCTTCGCCCACTATCCCCGCTCCCACCCCGCACAAGTAGGGGCGAGGACCCGCCCCGTACTCGAAAACAGCAAAAAACGATTCGGGGGCCGTTTTTACGGGGCGTGCTAGACGGCCGGGTAGACGCGAAACCCTCAAACCGGCGGTTATTATACGGGTTTGCCCCTTTTACGGGGTCTGTTAGACCTGCTCTAAGCAGCTCAGGAATGAGGATGAGTCAGAAGAGCTCCTTGTGAGCGGCAGCCTCAGGCTTTTCCGGACCCTTCGTCCCCAGATGCTGCACAACTCGAGCATCACATGCGACGACGTGCACCACCTGCTGCACCTCTTCTACCTCTCCGTCGGCCTGCCGACGACTGACCGCCAGCAGCATTCCCGCCATCGTCAGAGTGGCGAGCTGCTGTCGGAGCTCCCGCAGTGGATCCCGTGCGCCAAGGAGCTGAAGGAGGCCGGGATCCGGTTCAAGATGAGGAAGAACGCCACGAGCTTCCTTGACATCAAGTTCGCCCGTGGCGTGCTCGAGATCCCACAACTGGAGCTCAACGACTTCAGCGACTCGTTCTTCCGGAACCTGATCGCGTTCGAGCAGACGTACCCGGACACCCCGCGAGACATCTCCGCCTACGGCGTCTTCATGAGCTGCCTCGTCACCTCGCCGGAGGACATGAGGATCCTGGACCTGCACGGCATCCTCGTCAACCATCTCAACAGCAGGAGGGACGTCGCTTGGCGATTCTTCAGCGACATCGTCGGGCAGGTGCATTGGTCCACCGATAACTACCTGCTCGACCTGATGGGCGCGGTGAACAGGTACAGGGACAGCAGGCGGTGCTCGCTGCCCTGCTCGTGCTCGTCATGTCTGTGCTGCAGACCTTCTTCACTGTCTATGCCTACTTCAAGCCCCCAAACCCCAAGTAAGAGCACAACACAGGTAAGCTTAGCCGGTAATGTTATGTTCGGAGAACATCTCAGTTGCTGCTTTCAATAAAACTGGACCATGTATTGGGGGCGGTTTACAATACTCTCTAACCATGGACCGGAGATTTAAATTGCTTCCGATCTTAATTTGGCCATGTGTAGCCTGCTATGCGCATGTATGATGATTGCATAATGTTGCTTATATTTCTTCAGCGGATTGCGTGTTGATGTATTCCCTTGTATTCAGTACTCTTTGTAAACTGAATTGAGTCATTGCCATAGATATATACGTCCCGATTCACAAATAAGTGTTTGTTTTCCCCGGGTACACAAATGGAATTCTATAAGCAGTCCAATTGTCAGTTTGTATTGACCATATCATTTTCTGCTACAAACTACAAAGGGCTATTTGTTATCCGTCCATAGTACTTCATCAATAGACTCTGTATGATCCCCCCCCCCCCCCAAAAAAAAAGGAGACTCTGTATGAGTGTTTATATGTGTACACTTGTATGTCGTACCCGGTGTTTCGAAATACATTACTTAATAAAAAACTACACCAAGACAAAATAGTACTTCCTCCGTTTTTGTATATAAGGGCAATAACGCATTTCAGGTACTCTCCCGGTTCGTTTCATAAGGCATGCATGTACTTTTAAGAAAACTTTGACCACTAATTTTGTCAACAAAATATGAAATATATGCTATAAAAGTTATTTCATTTGATTTATAGTTTAAAAAGTTTCATATAGTATAATGTTTGTGACATATAATTTACATATTTTTACCAAATTAATGGTCAGAAAATTTGTTAAGGAAAACTCTATTGTGCAACCGGCTGAAGCATCAACCGGTTCATGTCGTCTTGTTGTTCGCCCACCTCCCAATAGAGTGCACCGGCCCAAGTTCGCATCATCCAACTCATCTTGTCATCTCCCCTTCCTCGTCACCCAGCGACATGCACACCAGATTGGTCGGGTCCGTGCTCAGCCAGCTTTTCACTCACATTTTACACTTTGTTAGTGTTTTTTGGTTGAATATAATTGGCATATCGGGATAGAAATTCTAAAAATATGCTAACATAATTTTATTCAGATATGGATATATCTATTTTCATATCCGCATTTGATGCAAAATCCAATATCACATTTGTTTTTGCATTTGTAAAACCAATTTGGATATCTACCACATCCATTTTTATGCTCACCTAGATTCGGATATTACCGTGCCATTTTTTATTTTACAATATGAATGTCTGATAAATTGGATTATCTATTATCAGTTCCCACAACTACACAAGAGAATGAGCGGGAGCGAAAAGTAAAGAAAGTAGAGCAAGCAGTTTCCTTTTTCTATTTACTCTTATGTTCTCATCTAGTATCCAAAACTCTCTTTCTTTCCCTTTATATACATCGAGAGACGGTCATAGTCCTCCACCAAATGGCACCCACACTCACTCTCTTTAACGATCATTAGTTTAGCTATTGCCTGCCTTTATCCAACGCGCTCTAGAGTCGATCTAGATCAGCTGCTCCCAGCTTGATTATGCACTTTGCGTCTTTGCCACTCCATCTTCCTCCCTAAGCTCGGATCAGCACCATGAGCGACATGAGCGGTAACGACGACATGAGCAACATGGGCGAGCCTCAGAGTGAGATGGTGGGCGCCAAACCAAAGCTTGCCACCTGGGAGCATCAAGTTGATACTCCATCTCGTAGGTCAGTACATCAAAACTAGGCCTTCACTACAAGAAAATAGAAAAGAATATACACGAGGCCGAATCTGGCTTGGATTATGACCACAGCATGCGTTGTCCTCCCCATTCTTTTGCTCTTAAAAAAAACTTGTTGTTCTTGGTTCAATTTTTTTGTGCCCCAGGACTATTGTCTTGAGATTCCTTGATTTTGGGCTTTTCTTTTGGAAGTTTATGCAAACTTGGTGAAAGATGTGAGTAGTAGAAAGCCTAAACAGCATGAGTAGTGAACCGAATGATAGATGCAATGTGTTATTTGTGTGGGTACTGCTGCCAAACTCGTCGACTTATGCAGGGTGCCGCAGGCTATCATTTTCTGCTTGTCAAAACATCTTTATTTAATCTTCATTTTGTCCATAACACTGCGTTTTCCAGATACCCCGTAGTGTCATTTGTGAATGAAGTCCATACCGCGTCAGCCCCAGCACCAGAACACTATGAGCTTATCGGGGCCATTCGCAACATCTGGACTAATCCAGGACGTTCAGGTCTATAACCTTCTCCATTCTTTTTAACGCATCAAAAGGAATGTGATTATAGCATTCAATTCTGAATTGTAGTTTCACTTTGCAGAAGCTACTATTTGTTATAACCTGCATTAATTTAAATCTGGATGGTACTAATTAACCGAGGCTTCATGGTGCCAGGCGCTATGCTTTCATGTGCAGAAATTCACGAATATACTTTTTTTTTCAGAAATTCAGTTTTGAGACATACACCGAAATATATACATGCTCAAAATAAATAGATAACTTCCAAATATTTTGGAAATACTTGGACCACATATACATAAATCTAGGCATGTAATATCACATTTCAACCTACCCAAACTACCATAAAATGTTTGATTGTAGTGCTTTTGAATCTAGACTAGATAGTTTTGCATTGTTATGATCAGGTATATCCAGATATTGATATTTAAAAAATACAAATAAGCTTGCTCGGATTATGTATTCATAATTGTGGTGCAAGTGGGTTTCAGTCATCTTGTTAGCTTTCAGGGCTATATATTCCTAGAATAATCAGGGAAAAAAACTATTTTATCATATCAAGAAAAAAAGAAAACAAGATTCCCACCATTATTTTCATGTGCTACGATGCATCGATCATCCTCTGAACTATGTGGCGTCCACCTCTGGTTCACACGAACTGCCGGCAGCTATTCACGCCAGCTTGATACTGTCACCATGACCATCAATATATACTTTTTTGCTCCGGATGTGATGCTAACTGGCTGCTTTATGCAAATTGCGATCATTAAGAAAAGTAGCTGAGAATACTCAACAGAATAAAGCAACATATCTCAACGTGTACTGATAAGTTAGCATCAGTCCGAAAGGAATTTTGTTGTATCTCAGATATGATCAGTCAACAGTACATAAATATAGACAGTTTATACGATGATGTACCTATTCCATTACTTTTGAGTTAACATCAGTATACCGTACCAGGAATAAATTCCGAGTTGATAGCTTCTAGGATACTATACGGCCTGTTAGATCACTGTGTATCAGCATGAGCACAGTTTTGTGTTAACATCACACTATAAAAAATAAAAAATGGCTAGTTCACCGATGCCAATAAACTACCTGCTACATCAGTACATGCACAAGAATGTAACTTGGAAAGTTTTGGAATAATAGTTTTAGCCTCAGCCATCTTTGAGAGCTAGGTTTAGTTGAGGATGTCCCTGCAGATTACAAACCCATGCCAATCTGCAGCATAAAAATATATTGTGTTGACTAAACTGGCCTTCTTTTGTTCTTGCATTCTTAAAACTCCATCTTCATGAATGAGACAAGGATTGAAATTAAGAACTAGGTAAAATTTAACTGTGTATTGGTCTTTTCCTCAGAGATCAGCGACGTGCATGTAAACAAGCGCTATTTTAAGATAATGCTAAAGAAATTGTGCAGCGCAGTTCCTGCGGTATATGGTGACTCGCAGCAACCCACCATCTACATGGTCCCCCAGGAGCTTTATAACTCTGGTTATGACGCCAGGGGAGAATATGAGCCAGTTGCTGTTTGTCTAGGCAGCAGAAACTCCAAGATTGGTGGTCTTCCCCCGTGCAAGTACAAAGAGAGCTTGGTGCAATTTGATAAATACAAATGGTGCTGTGTGCGGCAGCTCATTAGCCGGCACTGTACCCTTTTGGAGCCCGCCAGGACTGTGGTGCTACTGGACAGATGTTTCACGAGCATGAAACGCCTTTTGCCTCAAATTCAGGCCTCCTACTCTCAAGGAACTTTGAGGACTTCGGGTTCCCATGCCGAAGATGAGGTGGCCGAGATGATGTTACTCGACGGTTGTTTCATCCTACACCGCTTGCTAAAGTATGCGCGCCGCGCGAAAATGGAAGCTGATGGCTACAGAGATCAATTTGACGAGGATGGTTACGAGGACTGGACTCAGGTATACGGCAGGTGTGGAGTGTGGCAGCTGGTGACGCGTGACCTGCTGCTTCTGGAGAACCAGATCCCCTTTTCCGTCATCCGGAATCTCTTTCAGCAGCTCAGGAATGAGGACGAACCCGAAGAGCTCCTCGTGACTGGCAGCCTCAGGCTTTTCCGCTCTCTTCGTCCCCAAATGTTGCACCGCTCGCACATCGCATGCAACAAAGTGCACCACCTGCTGCATCTCTTCTACCTCTCTGTCAGCCTACCGCCGAGCCAACGCCAGCAGCAGCACTGGCACCACCAAAGTGACGCTTTGCTGCCGGAGCTTCCACAGTGGATCCCATGCGCCAAGGAGCTGGAGGAGGCCGGGATCCGGTTTCGGAAGAGAAGTAATGCAAGGAGCTTCCTGGACATTGTCTTCGCCCGTGGCGTACTGGAGATCCCGCAGCTGGAGCTCAACGACTCCAGCGAGTCGCTGCTCCGGAACCTAATCGCGTTCGAGCAAACTTACCCCGACACCCCGCGGGACGTCTCCACCTACGCCGTCTTCATGAACTGTCTCATCACCTCGCCAGAGGACATGAGGATCCTGGACCTGCACGGCATCCTCGTCAACCATCTCAACAGCAGGAGGGACGTCGTCTGGCGATTCTTCAGCGACATCGTCACGCAGGTGCACTGGTCCACCGACAACTACCTGGTCGACCTGATGGGCGCGGTGAACAGGTACAGAGACAGCAGACGGCATAAGTGGCGTGCTGCGCTTGTCCGCAACTATTTCAGCAACCCTTGGGTGACCATGTCGGTGCTTGCTGCCCTGGTCCTGCTCGCCATGTCTGTGTTGCAGACCTTCTTTGCTGTCTATGCCTACTTCAAGCCTCCGAAGTAGGCGCACATACAGTAGAGGTAAGCTAGCCAGAAATATGTTGGGAGAACAGCTAAGGTGCTGCTTTCATTGAAACTGGGCATGTATTAGAAGAACATACAGTATTTCTTGGCTTCTTGCTATATGTTAGGGAGAGTGTCATGGCGTTCAGTCAAAACTTTACCTCTCTAACTGCGGACCGGAGATGTTAATCTTATTTGGTTATGTATCCTGCTGCATCTATGATTCCTTAATGTTGCCTATCTTTCTTCAGTGGCTTCCCTGTTACTATAATCCATTGGTATTCTGTATTTTTTTTTTTTGCGAAACAATCCATTGGTATTCTGTGACAGACAGAATTTCTGTCTGTTCTCGTATTGTAACTGAACTGAGTAATAGCTATTCATATGTTTCTCTTCGCTAGCTACCTTACAACACGATCTGGATTCACTAAGTAATTTGACTTTTTTATAAGAGCACTAGTGGAATTATGTAAGAAAAAGAAGTTGTCATATTATATAGTACCATCTATGTGCATAATTTTTTTGCTAGAAAGGCCACATTAATTCAGAGGATTCCACAAACATAGTAATTAGATGCCATGGTCATGGCATGACATGTCCAAACCTAAATAGACTGAAAACAGGACAACAAGAAATAGAACTTTTTTTATTAAATCAGAGAAAAAATATAAACACTTATTTAGATCATACAGAATCAAAAGCATATTTTGTGTATTGTAGCTAGGGAATCTTAACTCAATTTCACGACAGCTATTAGCTCATGTAAAATTTGGTTGGAATGTGATTGAACGAATTTATTTATTGTGGAATGTTAAAGATAAGCCATAAAGAACAAAATAATTAGTTGGCTAAAACAATATGATAAACAGAAATTTGGCACACAAGAGGAATTACCATCAGTGGTGGACCTATGGGGAGGATTTCCATCATGGGTATGCGGAGTTAAAACATTTCTCTTGGGCTAACAGTATAAAACCTAAATTTCACCATAAAAAAACTAATAAGATACAAAAAGTTATTCGTAGCAACAGTGTCTCTAGTTAAATTGAAAAATCAAAAGGAAAACCGCTGCTGTAGTTTAATGCTACAATGCACACGAATCATCCAGCGTTCTCAATCGGCAAAAGATTGAAGAAGAAAAAATGACTCACAGATCCTCAGTTGGGGGATTGTTGTGGCGGCGGAGCAGTGGCCTGCTTCACCGCTGAGCGCCACCGCGGTCTTCAGGAATCGGAGTGACCGGGTGAGCGGACGGCGTCGCGGTCGTCCGTTGTCCCGTGGCGCCGCCGGCACGCCGAAGAGCTCCGCTGATCCGCTCTAGGCCACTGCTCTCGGCTGACTCCTGTACCTACGAAAATTGCGCGGCCTTCTGGCCCGGTAACTTATTGATGTCCGACGTGGCTATTTGTAATCTTTTTTAATCTTTTTTGTGTGTGCAATGCATCCCCTTTGTATATCCATGTTCAGAGAGAATATATGGTGTTACATCACTGATTCATTGCCGGACACGAATTAGCAGCACCCGGGCAGAATTGTGCCCTTGTTTTGAAAGTTTGAAATTTGTATTTTTAAGTTTAAATTTTTTCTAAAAACTAATTCGGGAATAGGTACATGGATGGACTGTATACCCGTCTGAAGTTTCAGTAGAAAACTCTTTATATTTTAGACTATAGAAAAAAAAATATAGACAGATATTTTTTGTCAGAATTTAGAATTTTTTTTACTTTCCAAAATACAAGGTATTTCAAAACGAAATTTTCTGGCGTACAATCTTGAAGTACACATCTAGCTTCGAGATGTGAGATCTATGATCTTACAGTAACAAACTTCAAGGTGTCCACAATTTTTTCTTCTTCTTGACAGGTTTACACCACAAAGTAGCTCCTCCCTAGTCAGGGATCGAGTTTATTCTGAACATTACTGATGATATTCTCACCATCACTTTTGATCCAATAGGGAGCAGTGTCTCCTACATTAATGCAATTGAAGTCATATCAGGCCTTTCTGTGACAACTGAATCAACCATAAAATTGAATTCCTTAGGTCTATCAGAGGTTCCATTGCAGACAACTTACAAAATCAACGTGGGTGGAGCCCGAGTGGAAGCTGTCAATGATAAACTATGGAGAATTTGGGTTATAGATGGTGATTTCTTACTGAACTCCAACAATACTATAGAAGTTATCAAAGGTAATTTAAATTACCAAGCATCCACTGGCGGAGGTTAGTGCATGGCAGGGGGCCACCGCCCCCCCCCCAATGATTTGTACATGCATTGAAGAATTTTTTGGGAGAGCCTAGATTATGGAATTTTTGTGTATTTTCCACCCCCGTGAACTCATGTATTTCATTTTCCCTTGCTGGTATTCTTTCTTTATTAATCATAGCAATTGGTATATTCTTTGTTCATGTGATAAAAAAGAAACAGCCAACATCCAAAAGTTCAAATAATATCTTGCTTGGTTCGCAACCCCCACTGTATATCTTTGCATGTGCTAGAAGAGGCAACAAATCAATTTTATGAGGAAAAGGTTATCGGCACCGGAGGTATTGGAAAGTTTTACAAAACAGTCATGAAGGGTGGTTGTAAAATTGCAATTAAGCGGTGAAACATGGTTGGATCTAGTCAAGGTAACATGCAATTCCAGGCAGAGATTGAGCTGCTATCACGAGTGCAGCACCTTCATGTGGTGTCACTCATTGGATATTGCAACGAACGGAGGTTACAAGAGAGGAGAACAAAAGAAAACACACCCACAACACACAAGACCGAGGAGAAAAGTGGCCACCCCACAAACCTGGGGGGACGGTTGGCCGATGAGAAAACTCATCACAACCCAAGCACATCAATCACAATGAAGAGCCCTCAGGACACGCTGGAGGGACACACAGCTCGAGGCCTCGCCGGAGTAATCGAACGAACTTCGGTCCGCCGAGACCCAGCAACGACACTGCACCATCGACATAATCGAAGGGCAAGTGCACCCGAGACCACGCTACGCACCGACACCACCCGTGTCGAGAATCTGGCCGAAAGATCGCGCGCGGCCGAGATGACTCCACGATGCATGTGTGCCACTGGGTGGAGTCGAAGGGCATCACAAAGTAGAGACACACCCATTGAGCACTCTCTCATGGAGCACCCTCAATGCGCCGAAGAGCTCCGAGAAGGACCCAACACTAGAGCCTAGCAACCGGCAAGAAGAAGCTACCACCACCCCTGCCACGGCTCACCTCGCATTGGAGAGGAGACCGCACCCATGGTCGCCATCTGCATAACCATGGGGCACACCAGAACAGACGGAAGCAGCGTCCTCTGCCACTGATGGCAAGACAAAGGGGCTCGACACCCAGCCACGATGGCCCCCGCGTGGGAAGCTCGTCACCATCGTGGCCACCACTGCGAAACCATGGCATCAGCTAGCCCCAACCGGCAACCCGTTGCAAGCTGATGGCTGAGTAAAGAGGAGACGACCCTCGCAACCACAACACCGACCACCACCAGACCACCAAAAATCATGCTAGCAGGAGCACCGCAAAAAAGGGCAGGAGCACCTCCATAACCGATGTGTTGCCCAACGCGGCCACGCTGGCCGCCATCACCAAGACCCAACACCGGCCGCCGCCCGGGAACCCCTACCACCCTCTACGAAGGAAGCAGCCGGGGATCCACCACATGCAGTAGCTGCGCTGCCTCGTGTCGCCATCGTCCGGCCGCCACAACCGCTAGAAAAGGACGCCGAAGCAGGCTGCCCAGATCCCGCGCGCAGGAGGGCTACCCATTGCCACTGCGCCACCAGAGCTTTGCCCGACGACGCCCGCTAGTGGTAGCGAGGACGGGTGAGATGGGGAGGTTGACCGCTCGCCGGATCTGCGGCGCTCCAGTGCGGCCCGGCTCAGTCGCACGAGAGCGGAGCTCCTTTTCCTTGTCCGAAACTACTTACTTGACCGATCGGCTGGTTCGGGGTTCGGCCAATCACAACTTCCGAATTTGGTGCTGATGAAGGACGCGCGCCGACTGAAAAGCGCTCGTGTGTTCTCATCCTTCTTCCTGCTACTCAACATGCATGAAAGTATATTTATTTCAGTAGTATAAAGCGGGCATTCCACTTTTACCATTATTACTTCTACTTTTGATGGTTAGACTGCTGAAAATAAGAAAAGGAAAGGGCATCGTGTATGCAATCAATTTTATTTTGCAGATATGTCAGCTATTGTTTTTTTTATATCTTGTGAGATATTTCTACATATCCAGCACGTACAAAAGGGCAAATTAATTTTTAGTTCAGCATTCATATATTTCATGTCGCACTGCACCATAGCAACTCAGAGGCTAATTTCCTATACCTACTAATAAAGGAAATGAAGTAAGGTTTCTCCCCATTTTCGTCCAAAAATACCCGTACGTTGCACTAGGAGAGAAAAAAGTCCACAAATATAATAAAGCGTTAAACATACTTCACGTAGCTTCTCTTCGTGTCGCCAATAGCCACCTTCGTCTCTCGCTGAGTGGATGTAACTCTCTCTCTATGTTTATGGTCGCCCAATGTCCGCTTCGATTGTAAGAGCATCTCCAACGGTCCTATGTGAATGGACAAAAAGTGATTGTTTGCGTCCGAGTGGTCAAAAAATACGTCGGCCCGGCATGTTCATGACCGCTTGCTTTTGTTCGGGCCCCGCTTAGCAATCGGTACATTGCTTCTGCCGCATCGCGCAGACGGCGCAGACGGTGCAGAGATCCAAGACACGCAGCTCTGTAAAACAGAGAAATACCACCCCAGATCAGATCTAGAGAAGGAACTTTAGAGAAGACAACATCTGGGCTGCTCCATGGATCCTCGGAGGACAAGGCATCATTCCCTTCATCATCAACCGTTGCATCACTAACGTCATTCATCTTCAAGCATAGTTGTAATCTTGATTGCTATTGTTATTTTTTGAAGGAAAACACCACTGCAATTTTTATTAAAATTTATATAAAGACATAAGAATTACAAATGAGAGTGAGAAACTCTCAAAGTCCAAGCTAAAACCAAAAAACACAGAACAACACTATACATGGTTCTAAACTTGTGACTGGAGCCATTCTTTAAAGGTATATGCATGTTTTTTCTTTATCCTATGCACCATCATCCTTAACTCTTGCTTGTAGATGGCCTTCCAGCTATTAAAATTTGCATTATGGTCATTAAAAACTTTATTATTTATGACAATCCAGATGCCCCACGCTGTAAGAATCAAAATTTTCATTGCAAAAGGCAATTTGATTTTAGTTCTCATGTCTTCAAAAGCTTCAAGAACCGAAAGTCCTCTATTTCTCTCGGGCATACAAAATTCCAACATTGTTCAGCAAAAGAACATGCCCAAAAAATATGAACTAGCGTTTCTTGAGAATTGATATTGTGAATTTGTATTCGAATTCATCCATTTCCTTTTATCCCCTCCATAAGATTATGATGATTTTCTTGATTGCTTCTAGGGGAGATGGATAAACCCTAGCATGAATATGAAATGAATCTAAGATGATCTATGGTTTTAAGTATTAATGTGTGTTAGTTCTCTTTCTTGAAATTATGTGTTGTGCACCATGTAATATTTGCCTTATGGTCTCGAGAGGGAACCACCCTTTTAAAGTGTGGTAAAGTGAACGGTGAGAAGTGACATTACCGTATCAGCACTTTAACACATGAATGAGGGGGATAAGAGGGACTCACCAAGCTCATATCGATAACCACGGGATAAAACCCTTAATAGCAATAGTCAATGTGTGGCTTGTAAAATACTGGTTGTTGTGGTTATTTAGAGATGCGATGACAGATGGCTTTCTGAGCACATCTTATTACGGAGCTCTCCTAGACAAAATATGATTAAAATTATACTTAATCTTGATTAACATGAATCCTAATGCTAGAGGTGGATCCAATAATTCCTGAGAGCACCTTGTCTTATTAAGTTTCAACCCATTTTCTACAATGATTTTTACTGCTTTATTTACTTTATTTTCAACCAATTACAACCATCCCCTTAAAACATTTTGAGATTAGAAAACAACTTATAAGTAATCTTTAATAGATAGTAGAAAGGGGCATTAAGTCCCTGACTAGTAGCTCCTCGTGTTTCGATACTCTTATTTCGAAACTAGCTACAATTGATCAGTGTTCTTGCAGTTATCACACTCCTTCACACGAGTTCCTTGTTGCACTCCACCAGGTTAAGTACTCCCTGCCGGTATCGTTCTTGCGCTGATGACACATGGCGAGCTACTGCGGTCGGTTGGGCCCCTTGTAAGTACTGCTAAAGTTGTTGACGAAGGTTTCTTCAAAGTCTAGCCACCCATCAATGCTTCCCCTCGGTAGATTGTTCAACCAGATCCGAGTCGGACCTGCTAATACTGACCTCACAAATCTCACCGCCCATCGGCGATTTCCTCCTGCTACATATACCGCGGTGGTGTAATCCGCGAGCCAGTCTTCTGGCTTGGTGCTGCCGTCATAGGTTCTCATATCCCGGGGCAACTGGAAGTTGTGGACCGGTGGCTCTTCTCTCATGACCCGGGGACCGAAGCACGCCGAACCAGGTGGCCTTCAACTTCCATGATCTCGGACATGTAAATCTGGTCTAGCCGATGTCGAGCATCTTGTGCCGACAAGTATCAATCTCCCACTCGATTGTCGAGTGGGTTCTTCTGGTAACCGGCTCTCTCCATCGCTGAGTCACCATCATCATACAGGCTTCACCCTTGGCCACCGACTTCTAGGTGTCGCGGAGGCAGAGCTCCACCAGCAGAGTTTGCCGCTCTCCTGGGCTGATAATTTTGTCCAGCTTCCCCATTTCCGGCATGACCATTCTCAGCATTATCATGGCCTGCCCCTTGGCTTCCTATGTCGGCATTGTTATTGCCCTGACCGGCATTGTCTAGCCCGGCCTTTTGTTTTCCAGCTAGCTAAAATCGGATCATACACTGTCATCTGTTCGGAGTTGATACTCCCTTCTCTTCTTTTGTCGGGATGGGGGGATGATGCCTGTCCATTCAAATTTCCGCCAGCGGACCCAACCGAATGAAACGATTTGTGACGCACCTGTACCCGACTTAGCCCTGGCAATCTCTGCAGTTTGTTTAGTAGCAGCAACAAGTAATTCTTTAACTCAGGCTTGTTGCTTCTACAAAGCACCGCCCATCAGGTAATCTAACTCATCAGCGGCGGCTTGCGCGGCCCTAAGGTTTTTATTCGGAGTACTGTATTTCGATTTCTCTGCCAACACAAAGGATGCCGACACAGATACACCGGAACCAACTTCCCGGCGCAACTCTTTATCTAGGTTACGGCCTCTATGCGGGTTGCACCTACTCTGCTAGGCTCATCATTTATGGAAGTAAAGCCATGGGCAATGTTATACTCACACAATGTGATGTCCATTTCTTGCCGGGCACGAACCACTTCGTTGGCTCCCCGGAGGATGTTCTGGCGCTGCCCATCCAACACGGCATGCGTCGCGACGAAGTCGGCATCGGCCGCAACCTGCGTCACTAGCTTACTGATGGTAGCTTGGAGCAGAGTCGGTGTAGGAGGCACGTTGGACATGCCGATGGTGTTCTACTGCCGCTCGAGTGCCGGTTTGGCCGAGCATCCGGGTTTGCCCGTGGCGTCCTTGTCGCCAGCTGCGCCTTTGCCGACGCCATCCGCACTAGCCATCATGACCTCCACGCAGCCAACGGAGCGGTCGGAATATCGCCCGCGAGCCATGCGGATAGCCGGCGGATCATCCGCCACGTGTACCACGCTGGGATACCTGCATGTCAGGGTAGTACCGACGTAGATGCGGTGCACGCCGAAGGAGATGAAGATGCCGCTCATGGGGAAGGCACCATTGCAGAAGCTGCCCACATTGTCGCTGACGAAGTCCAGCAAGCCGAGTCTCTGGACGAGGCCAGAAACCAAACGCTCGCCGGAAAGCAGAGGTGAGCCCTGTCCGGATATGAACCCCAGCCGACGCATCCGTCGGCCCCAAGGTGGGCGCCAAATGTCTTCGTGGTAAACAAACAGATGCCATGGGTAGGCTTAAGTTGGGGACGATGTGCGCCAGGGGATCCGGAGGAGGGGAGATGGAAGAACACACACACACACACATACACACTACACAAGGTTTACCTAGGTTCAAGGCCCTCGTGGGGAGGTAAAACCCCTACTCCTGCTTGTCTATGATGTCTACGCACGCTTCTATTCTTGTAGACAGTATTGGGCCTCCAAGTGCATAAGTTTGTAGAACAGCGGTAAGTTTCCCTTAAGTGAATCGCCCAAGGTTTATCGAACTCAGGGAGGTAGAGGTCAAAGATATCCCTCTCAAGCAACCCTGCAATTACGATGCAAGAAGTCTCTTGTGTCCCCAACACACCTAATACACTTGCCAGATGTATAGGTGCACTAGTTCGGCGAAGAGATAGTGAAATACAAGATGTAACAAATAGACGTCAATTTCATTTCTTCCGTTGTACCTTGGGGGATTTGGAATTCTAGAAATGGTTTAGTGTTTAATAGGTTGACCTGGATTGATATTAAACACGTGTGGAGGCTGACCATGTCCTATCTAAGGAATTGGAAAGTCCCCTTCAAAAATCAAACCTGGAGGAAGGTGCATATGTTTTCAGAACCGCAGACTCTCCTCAAGACCCCTATGGCACTAACGTCGAGCTGAAGCGTGCCAGCTTCGATTGGATTGCTTCCTGGGCTCCGACATCAAAGCTAGCACACGACGGAAGGGCTTCTCTAGCGTATCTGAACGAGCATCCGGAGAAAGCCTCTTCGATCCATTTGCTGCCGGACTAGTCGTTTTCCTCACAGCTTTGCAATGTCCCTGGAGTCCCTAGAGGTGGTAGTGATCTTGGTGTAATGTAGTGGAGGTGGGTTTCGGATAGTTTTTAGTTCAAGCGTGCTTTTGCTGGCGTTGGGTTGGGATGATGTTTCAGTGCCGTGGTGCCCCTGTGTGGGTGTAGCTTCGTTTAAGAACGTACACATGTTCTGAATCTTCTTTTAATGTTGTTGAACACTGTGGTTTCATTTATGATATATAAATGGAACCGGGGAGGTGTCTCCCTATGAATCTAAAAAGATATTTTGATGTACAGGTTCTTGAAGTAATAGGAGCATTGTTATCGAATCAGACATCCATCCTTCGAAATAAACATCAGGAGTATACATCAGAGTATGTAAATAAATAAATTTATTTTGTTGAGCACTTATGTGAGCATTTTTTATTGTACATGCATTGCTACCGTCTTAGGGTTAACCGTAATAAAAAAAAAAAAGATACCACCATGCCATTGACAGGTGGACCCTCGAAGAAAACGTGCAGCACGCGGCGATCGCCGGAGAGCCCAGCAGGCAGCAGCACCAATGGGATGGATGGAAATGGAACGTTTTCAAAACCGCACCGCCCAAATTTGCCAACGTGCGCCCCGAAACCGCCGGCCCGCTTTACTTCATTTTTCGGGTTCCCATTTTCCTTCCCATCTTCCCTCCACTTCGCCCCCTTCCTCCTCCTCCTCCGCCCTTTCCATCGTCCACCCCGCCCATGGAGTCGCCCGCCGCGGGCGGCGACCCGCGCCCGTCGCCGTCCGGAGGCGCCTCCCCGCCGCCTCCGCCGCCCCCTCCGCCGCCGAGCGGGTGGCTCGCGGGCCTCGTCTCCGGCGCGGGCCGCCTCCTCGCGTCCGTGCTCGGCCCCGACTCCTCCCCGACCTGCTCCGGCTCCACCGCCTCGGGCCGGTCCGCCTCCTCCTCCCCGACCTCCCTCCGCCATGCCCGCGCGCGCGACGGCGGTTCCGGTACGCGAAATCACTGCCCTCTCCTCAAATCACGCCTCGGAGTCCGCGCCTTCCTTGTGCCGTGCCGCACTGATTTCCGTCCAAATTATCCGCGTACCTCCACGTTCGGGCTAGGTTTTCGCCGTGATCTCGTAGGCGCTGCTTCGAATCAAACGATCTCGCATTTCCCGTCACGAATCCCCTGCACGGTGGTGCCGCCCTCGCTAGAAATTACAGAATTCGAAATTGGACGCTGCAGACTCCCCTACTTCATGTCTGCACAGAAGCAGATGTTCGATTCGTCAGCTGTTGGTAGTCTCACGACGTGCGTTTTCAAACCCCGTTCGAGTGTCGTCGCGAGACGCTCCCTGCCAAAAGTCAATCCATGTTCGCTGGTACTATAAAAAACGACATCGGGTCGTGGAGTTTAGTGCATCGGCACCAAGTCAATAATTAACTGGGGGAACAGACCAGTTTATAGATTACCCGTAAATTCCTGTGCTAAGCGTCTGTTTGGGATGCATGCATTATTTCAGGACTTCCAGCGTTTACCGATGACTTGGTCCTGGAAGGTGATACCGGCGGTCATAGTTTTTCAGATGTCCTCATCCATCACAAAGTTTTGAAGCCTCTCAATGTCCTCATATTTGCATGTTGCTCTCAATTTTGCCAAAATCTTTAAAGATGTGATTAAAAAATAGGATTACCTAAACTGAATTAGCACCCAGTTTTTCCCCCATCATTTACTATTTTCTGAAGATACACCCTCCTTCGCCCCACCTTTGGTGGATGCTGTTTATTCCATAAGGTTTTCACGCAATTTTGTAAGTGCCACTGTGTTTGGTCAGTGCTAGTTTTTTTCCCTGTAAAACGAAGTGTTTTCTAACTTCGTTGGCATTGTATTTTGCAACTCACATGTGAATAAATTGTGTGATGTGCCTACCTGGTGATTCCTTGTATTTCACAGGTCTTGATGATTCCATGCGCTTTGCATCGAAAAATAACCAGTTAAATCAGGTAGCCCACAACCTTTGTAATTGGCTAATTGCTATCTTACCAGTTACTTTCTAATTATTCCTAACAACCATTTCTCACTGAGCTTAGGACTAACTAACTCCTCAGTTATCTAAGTACTTTCCATGGTGTCATGTTTTTTCCTTGTTACTAGAGTGAAGGCTATGCCGGGGCATCCCTCGCACTTATCTCAGAAATTGAGCCGAAAGATGTGATAATGCAGCTTCTTATGCAGGAAACCTTTTCAAGGTATTATATATCCTGTTTACTTCCATTGATGTCCTTCAGGAAAGTATTGTTTAATTTGTATTTTGCTTTGTGGTGTCATATAGCTATTCTCATTTCCAGATATGTACTTAAAATATTGGGCTTTAGTTGTACTTGTTTCACACTCTGATGAAACAAAAACGGATTGCAGTCTTTTTTTTTTAGTTAACGCACTCTGCATTTTGTTTACTACGATACAGAAAGTTGGGCCTATGCAAAAGGGTTATTTCGTTTCACAGTTGTGAATTGACCATGCAATCCTAGCTTCCTTGTTTAGTTGAGGAATGTAATGGGTTGGTCCATCATAACCTTGTACCTCAGAAGCGTAGCCTAGTATAAAGTGAGGGATTGGGTCACCCACCAATTTTGCAGGATCATCCTTTGATTGATGAGGCGATTCCTTGGTCCAGACCGTCTTAATGTTTTCAGAATACCTCTTTTCTCTTGGCTTGGCATTTGTGTAAATAATAGACCTAAGATCACTTGCGCCTAGCTCTCAAACTTATACGTATATATTGATTGATTACACATGCATAATATGTAGTTATGTAAACCATTCACGATGCTTCAGTATGAGCAATTAGCGTATGAAACATTGTTTACAAACACATGTTGTATATTTCATTTTGGGAAAAGTATGATGAATATCACGACAAGTGTTGGATTATGATGTACAAGTGTTGCAAGATTGGAGTTCAAACTTATTCTTGGAATCTTGGTTTCATAATTATATTGTGTGCTCTGCCTAGCGATAGGCTTGTTAATATATTTTTTTTTCTTCTATAGTGCATTAATAAACAAAACAGTTTGTGTTTTCTCAAAAAATAACGATCATCTAGCTGTGTTTGAAAGTTGCTTACCCTCAAGAATATGTTATGCTATGTCCCTGCATCCTGTGATAATAGCAACCAAAAGTCACGACTGGTGTCATTTTAACATATACCTCTATTCTGTACAAATAAACATTTGTGAAGATTTAAGTGACAGTACTAATAGAATATTTTGGAATCTTAATTTTGATGTTAGGTCTGAGTGCGCTACGCTAATCAAGATAATTCAGGAGCGGGTTGTGGATCCAGATTCAGCTGGAGTTATTGATGGTTATATTCCTCTTCCGATTAGCTGGAAGGATGACAAAGAACCAGCCCTTGGATATTCTTCATTTAGTCCAAATGTGTCCTCACCTTCAGCGTCACCTTTTCCAATCCATCGTCATGGTTATGATAGTAATGCTGCTGCAGACACAGTTCCGACAAAAACTGCTGCCAGTCGTGGCCTTTTCAACCATAATGATGACAACATTGAGTCCGTGAGTGCTCTTTGCTTGTACAAAGTTGTCATGTGAATGGTATCTCAAGCCCATTCGGTTATATGCCACACCTGTTTGTCTAAGGGTATACTGGATTTGCAGACTAAAAAACGAAGTTACTCTGTCGTGCGGGATACTCCCGAGGACCTTCGAAGAGTCAGGACAAAGATTGATGGAAATCCGATAAACATCACAAAATTTAAGCAAGTTGATGTTGTTAGAAACCGGCCAGGTACTGATTACAATAAAGTTTCTGCAATTCTTTGATAAGTGCCATGAAGCTGTACAAACTATTTTTCTTACTAACCACCTATGATTATCTGTGCATGTAATATATATTTCTTCGCCAGTTTCAAGTTCCCAGTGAAAACTCAATTCCAATAGTTGTAATGTGTTTCAAGGTTTTAGGACATGCCAATAAACTATTATCCAATGTCCCTTGTCTTGGGCCAACAACTTAGCACATTCTAATGTTTCTCAAAATTTGAAAGAGCTGACGACATATTTTATGTCCCTAACAAAATTCCGGCAGTGCCACCACCAGCGTTTTGATTCAAATTCCTTTGTAGCAGGTGGTGACCATAAAAACAATGAGCCCACATTCTTCAAATCAGGTCCCATTGAGGTACTGGAACCCCTCTCAAACACATGAATTTTTTTGGTGTCTTTCTTTCATACCAGTAAAATCACAAATGTAATAATGCATGCTGACATGTGGAAAATAATGCCAAACTTTAACGTAGGATCTGAAGCATGGCTTTCCTTTGAAGGTGAAACATTTGAATGACCTTATTCCTTTTGAGAGAAAGATGATGGACTTATCACACGAAAAACATAAGGGTGTGTTGTGATCTTTGATTTGCTATGTATGCTGATTATTGATGAGCATGATGACTAATATCTGATTCTGTTGGTTCCTCTTGAGCAGATGCTGCATGTGATGATTCAGGTTCCGTTTCAAAATTAATGTTCAAGGAGGATATTGAGGCCATGCCTAGGTATGCCAGATCACACCTCATCTATTCCATTATTGTGGTGACTGCTGTCAGTAGAACTTGAATATTATACTACATCTAGATCGTTCTTATTTTTTGTTGGATCGAATTTGTGCTTGCTGTTGCTCATGCAAAGTTGTCAGCCGATATGGCCCTAGCGTAGCGTACAGCAATACAGCAATGCCTCACTGATAAAAAAGGCCTGCCTTCATCTATTATTTATTGGATTTCAATTTCTAATTAAATATCGCAGCAGGCTTCCAGCAAACTACTATTAGCTGTCCGGTTTGGTTTATGTGATGTGTATACTATGGATGCAAACTAACATGATTGTCCATTTCAGCGTACAAATGGGCTTGCAGCTACAAAATGGTTCGAAGAACCGAAGAAGAAAGCAGTCCAACTCCCCAAGGACAACTCCAAAAGTTTCAGAGCTACCACCTGCCATGGGCACACGGAATCAAGCCAACTCCCCAAGGACGATTCCAAGACTCTCAGAGCCACCTGCCAGGGGCACACGTAGCAAAATCAGCGACAGCACGGTCAAAGTAGAGATCGACCTGCTAGAGCAAATCACTCCGGTATCGAGGGACAAGCGAGATCCAGACTATGTTCCAGAGAAGAAACCTGTTGGGAAGCCGAAGAAGGGGAAGTGAACGTGAGGCGACCTGTCCTTGATTCTGTTTATGGCGTTCTTGTGATCTGTCAGCTTCCTCCATTTGGGGGCATCGTGTTATCAGCGGTCTCGTCGTGCAAAATTCTTGTGACCATTCAGATTCTTCAGAGGGTGACGGTAAGCCAGGAATGGTGGCAAGATTTTTGCAGTGTGGGAGGAACATGCCACAGCTCAGAACACTTCCAGGATTTGCAATCTTTACTCTGCAGAGACATGCCTGTTGCAGGTGTCATGGGTAATTATTAGGTGTTCAAAGGGAGAAAGGACAAACATGCCCCTAGTATAACCAAGTGGTTTAGTCGACTAATGTGCTGCAATATACATCCATGGCATAGGGTTAGGGCGTGCTGTAATACCATTCAGTTCCATGTTATTCTTGTGTTAAAAACTGCCTTGGTTCACCCTTAACTCTGTCTAATGTGTTGTTCATATCTGACACGGTCTCATGTGATGCTGTATATGATTCTATCACACCATGTTTAGCTTCGATTTGCTCTGTCAGTTGCACTGATAGAGTATTCGGAACAGGCAAATTGCATCTTTGACGCGCCAGTGGATCAGAGAATCAGAGATACAGATATTCCGAGGGAAAGGCCCTATCAAACAGTTTCGCCCCTCGTGTCGCCTCCTCTAGGCGACCGGGGTGGCGAAACCCAGCCTTGCGCCGCCCCTAGAGATGCCGCTGGGCTGTGCTCGCGACGCCGGTGAAGGTGGCGGCGGGGATCTGAGCTCTCAGCTCCCCCCCCCCGTCCCCCCCGTGGTTGCTAGATGGAGGATCTCCGCGCGGGGTTTGCCATGACCGAGGCGGCGGCACGACGAGCTTCCCCTTCGCGGGTGGGCTTGTCCGACGGCTTCTCCGGTGGGGGCTCGGAATCCGAGGCGGCGGCCTCTGGTGGTGTGGCGGCGCGGGCTCTGCGGTGAGCGGCGCACGCGATGAATGTCCTCCTCGGCTGTGTGGACGGAGGGGAGGCGGAGGGTGCTGGACGTGGTTTTGGGGCTGCAGCATCGGTGCCCCGGACCAGATCAGAAGGATGGCAACTTCCCCCCTTCGTTTTGGCGCGCCTAACCCCCAACGTCGAGCTCCAGCGGTCTTTTGGCTGGCAGATCTGATGCCGGGCGGAGTGTTGGAGGTGGTGCAGATTCCGGGAGAAATCCCTGGCTGGCTGGGTCAGCCGTGACGGTGGCGACGCCCGTGGGTGCCGCATTCTTCCTGGAGCGCCGTCGAGGTATCTTGCCCCTCCCTTCCCCTTCCTGATATCCGGGAGAAATCCCAAATCCTTCGGATTGGGCGGCAGCGACGCCCCGTGCGCCGTCACCTTCCTGAAGGTGTCGCCTTGGGTCAGTTGGGGTTGTGGGTGGCGCTGTGTTTGGGGGTCGAAGCCGTGGCCGTGGTTTGGGCGGTGGTGATGATGCTGAGCTCGTGGGCCGGGCTCCTGCAATCCCTTTGGCTGCTCGCTGGTTCGTGCTCTGCACTCGCTCGGGTGCGAGGTTGTGGGACGACAGGAGCACAGTTCTTCTCCCTCGCAGGCGATGCCCCGGGGCTTGGCTCTGTTACCTCTCGTTTCCTTCATAGCTCCTTCTCTTCAGCATCCTCGCCCTACAGCTTCGTCTCTTCGTGTTCGGTGCCGCGGTCGGCGGCAACGCTTCTCGTGGTTTGCTTGACGCCGCGTTCGGGTGGGCTCTGATGTTGGCTCAATTGGATAGTCTGGCTCTTGTCCCTTCTCTGCTCTGGGTGAGTGTGTCTCCATGGGTGGCGGTACGGCGCTCTTCGAGCCAGGGCGAGGGGGCAGGGGTCCCTCTCCGCTCATGGAAGAGAATGGACAGGCGACGACTCGCCCTCTTGGTCCAGCCGCAAGTTCTCCCAAGCAAAGCTGATGATCCCACTCCAAGATTCCCCTTTCCCGCTCCCCGGTGTCATCGCGTTGGAAGAGCTCCTCGGGCTCCAACTAGTTTCTTGTTTACCTTATATTTGCTGGTGTGTGTGTGAGTTGTAAGCTGTTCTTCAGCATCTTTGTAACCTAGCCCCGTGTGGCTTTATTAATTTAAAGTTGGGCACTCTGTGCCTTCTGTTAAAAAATATTCCGAGGGAAACGGCAGGCAAATTTGGCAATGTCAGTCTGGCAGATGGCGCTCGTCTCTCTCGTGTAATCCATTTGCCGCCAATCCCCGTCCACCCGCTGCCGCCACCGTATCCCAAAACCCCATCGTCCCCTCGCACACCCAGTCCAATTGCTGGTTCTTGAGCTCGTCGTAGCTGCCAATCCACCGCGCACGGGGCGCCGGCGATGGAGCTCACCGGGCGCGGGGTGTTCCCCAACAAGCCCACCCTCCCGACCGCCCCCAAGAAGCGACCTTCCCCGTCCCCGCAGACGCTCCTCCCGGCCGCGCCCCCGCCGCAGTCCCCCACGCTCCCGCTCGACTCCTTCCTCCTCCACCTCACCGCCACGCCGGCCCCAGCCCCAGCCCCAGTCCCGCGCCGCCACCACCACCAGCACCAGCAGAACCACCACGCCACCCCAACCCCAGCACACTCCTTCCTCTCCCCCGCCGCGCAGGCCCTCGTGCACGAGCTCTCCTCCACGCCGCTCCCATCCCTCCCGGCCTTCCTCTCCACCCGCCGCGCCGACCTCCTGCGCGCCGCCGACCTCCCATCCCTCCTCAAGGCGCTCGAGCTCTCCGGCCACTGGGAGTGGGCCCTGGCCCTCCTCCGCTGGGCGCGCGCCGACGGCGTCGCCGCCGCCGCCGACGCGCCCGCGCTCGAGATGGTCCTCCGCGCTCTAAGCCGCGAGGGCCGCCACGGCGCCATCTGCGACCTGCTCGACGAAATGCCGCTCCCCCCCGGCTCTACCCTCGACGTCCGCTCCTACACCACCGTGCTGCACGCGCTGTCCCGCGAGGGCCGCTACGAGCGCGCGCTGGCGCTCTTCGCCGAGCTGCGGCGCGAGGGCGTGCAGCCGACGCTCGTGACCTACAACGTCGTGCTCGACGTCTACGGCAAGATGGGCCGCTCCTGGCCGCGCATCCTCGCGCTGCTGGCCGAGATGCGCGCCGCGGGGGTCCGCCCCGACGGCTTCACCGCCAGCACCGTCATCGCCGCGTGCGGCCGCGACGGGCTCGTCGACGAGGCCGCCGCATTCTTCGCCGACCTCAAGGCCCGCGGCCACGCCCCGTGCGTCGTCACCTACAACGCGCTCCTCCAGGTGTTCGGCAAGGCCGGGAACTACACCGAGGCGCTGCGGGTCGTCGAGGAGATGGAGGACGCCGGGTGCAAGCCCGACGCCGTCACCTACAACGAGCTCGCGGGCTCGTACGCGAGGGCCGGGTTCTGCGAGGAGGCCGCCAAGTGCCTCGAAACAATGGTCGACAAAGGGTTGCTACCGAACACATTCACCTACAACACGATCATGACGGCGTACGGGAACGCCGGGAAGGTGGACGAGGCGCTCGCGCTGTTCGACCGGATGAAGAGGAGCGGGTTCGTCCCGTACGTGAACACCTACAACCTCATCATCGGCATGCTGGGGAAGAAGTCGAGGTTCGCCGCGATGCTGGAGACTCTCGGGGAGATGTCGAGGAGCGGGTGCACGCCGAACCGGGTCACGTGGAACACGCTGCTGGCCGTCTGCGGGAAGCGGGGCATGGAGAGCTATGTCACTCGGGTGCTCAAGGGGATGAAGTCTTGCGGGGTTGAGCTGTGCCGGGACACCTACAACACGCTGATCACCGCTTATGGCCGGGCCGGTTCCAGGGCCAACGCTTTCAAGATGTATGATGAGATGACCGCTGCCGGCTTCGCCCCTTGCCTCACCACGTACAACGCGCTGCTGAATGTGCTGTCTCGGCAAGGGGATTGGACCGCTGCTCAGTCCATCGTAAGCAAGATGAAGGGCGAGGGATTCAAGCCGAATGATATGTCGTACTCGCTATTGCTCCAGTGCCATGCCAAGGGGGGCAATGCCGCGGGGATAGAGGCCATCGAGAAAGAAGTTTACCAAGGCACGATCTTCCCGAGCTGGGTTGTTCTGAGGACCCTTGTCATCGCCAACTTCAAGTGCCGGCGGTTGGAGGGAATCGAGAGGGCGTTTCAAGAGGTGAAGGCGCGGGGTCACAAGCCGGACCTCGTCATACTCAACTCCATGCTCTCTATGTACGCGAAGAACGGGCTGTACAGCAAGGCGACCGAGATGTTCGACTTGATCAAGCAGAGCGGGCTGAGCCCTGACCTCATCACCTACAACAGCCTGATGGACATGTACGCGAAGAGCAACGAGCCATGGGACGCCGAGAAGATACTGATGCGGCTCAAGAGCTCCAGCAAGCTGAAGCCTGACGTGGTGTCGTACAACACCGTCATAAACGGGTTCTGCAAGCAAGGGCTGATCAAGGAGGCCCAGAGGGTGCTGTCGGAGATGATCGCGGACGGCGTGGCCCCCTGTGTCGTGACCTATCACACGCTTGTTGGAGGGTACGCGAGTACAGAGATGTTCAGCGAGGCCAGAGAGGTCGTCAGCTACATGATCCAGCGCAAGCTGAGGCCCATGGAGCTGACCTACAGGAGAGTGGTCGACAGCTACTGCAGAGCCAAGCGCTACGAGGAGGCTCGCGACTTCCTGGCTGTGGTCGCGGAAACCGACCCGAATGCGGATCAGAAAATGTTGAGCACACTCTC
The DNA here is from genome assembly GCF_022539505.1 of Lolium rigidum. Taxonomy (NCBI): domain Eukaryota; kingdom Viridiplantae; phylum Streptophyta; class Magnoliopsida; order Poales; family Poaceae; genus Lolium; species Lolium rigidum. Next base: position 328,636,398 of record NC_061508.1, on the reverse strand, counting down.
GGCCCGTGTAGAGAGCGCCCAATTCGGTAGATAATTGAACTGTCCATAGAGTTCAGAGCTGTTTCCATGTGTGTTTGTTACAGAGGTTGGGGATTTCCAAGTTTTGACAGTGGGACGTAGCATATTTACTTGTGAAGACGGTGCTGCGAAATGTAGAAAAAAACTGAAGCTTTCCTCTCATTCTTATGAAGTTATTATGAGAATCACATTCTGCTGTACAGATGTTAGCCTATATAGGAGTCTGAATGTCTGAATTTTGAGCTTACCCCAGCCCCCAGATGTATCATTTGATTTTGTGGAATACATTACGAAAGGTCGAGCCTGTCGCACAAATTTGACAGTATTCTCAGTTGCTGAAGCCTGAATGCTACAACCTGGAGTATGTGGTAGCCAATCCTGCTGCCATTATGGTCCGTCCTTGCATGATCTTATGAGGCTCGAACTCTATCAGATCACTTGGCTGTAGAGACCGCCCAGTTCGGGAGATAGTTGAACTGTTCATAGAGCTGTGTTCGTGCTTGCTTATTACAGATTTCTGGTGTTCCCAAGTTTTGTTTGACAGGGGAGTGTAGTGTATGACTCGTGAAAACGGTGCTGCAAAATGTCAGAAAATAAAAAATACAATAAGTTCCTCTCATTCTTATGAAGTTTTTTTTTTTCCGTAAAGAAGCATTCTCATGAAGTTGTGGAAGTCACTATCTGCTGTACAGATGTTGGCCTTTATAATAGTCTGAAACTCTGGATGTCTGAATTTCGAGGTGCCGTAGATGCATCATTTGGTTTGACCTGCTCTCCGGATTCCACAGCATTTATCTGTTGCTGAAGCCGGTGTCATGGTCCGTCCTTGCGTAAGAGCTCAATCTCCATCAGGCAACTTGGCTACACACCTGTACAATGTCAGGTCACTTAGATGCACACTTGTACACCGTCAGCTCACTTGGCTGCACACTTGTACTACACAGTCAAGTCACCTGGCTGAATCCTGAATGTCTAGATGTTCACACAAATTTGGCAGTAGTCTCAGAGCCGAATCCTGAATGCAACGGCAACCTATGCGGCAGCCAATCCCGCTGTCGTATGGCCCGCCCTTGCGTAATCTTGTAGAGCTCAACCTCTATCAAATCAACTGTTATCAGTACACTTTCAGTCTTTCACACTATCTAGTCAACTTGGATGCGCACCTGTACACTGTCCCCGTCACCTGCGTGGCTGCGTGTACCACTAAAACGAAGTACCACAACCGACACAAAAAAATTGACCTCGCATATTTGTTAGATTCATATATTAATTTACACAATAAACATGTCTGCGTATCTAATTAGCAACCTAGACCTATGAGCTATTACATCCGTTCTAAAATACAAGCTTTTTAAGAAAGTTAAATTAACTTTCTGAAAAAGTTTGTATTTTCTATTTACGTTTAAATGAAAAAGAACTCGAAACTATTTTAGAGTTAGGGCAACACCATCGGGCCAATTGAACACGAAAAGTGTCCAATTTAGTGTGTTTAGGGTGTGAAGAGAACACAAAGAACGTCTTCCTCTCGTAGGTTTGGGGTGTGTCATGCACCCAATAAAGTGACCTATTTCAGCAAAAGGGTAATTTTTTTAACTAGAATAATTATACATAGCCATTAAGGAACATATTTAAACCAAAAAAACATAGATAAACCCTAGCGACATACACTTCGCTGCCAGTGGCCTAGAGCTCATCATCGTCCCCGATCTTGTTGAGGAACAACGGTGGGGCCATAGCCTGCTGTGTCCATGTACACGCCAGTTGTGCGTACGCTGGTGCTTCAGCGTTGACCATGACTCCCACCAGGAGTACACCGGTGGAGTAACGTGTGGCTGCCTCGCCTCCACGGCCGACTCATGGGGCGCCACGATAGATCCACCCGCTGGCCGACCTTCTCCAGCTTAGAGGCCTCCATGGCGGCCTAGAGGTCAGTGTTGTCTTCCTTCTTCATAACCGACCATTCGGCCACCACCAGCCGCGGTATCCCAACTTGCTCGGTTAGCAAACGTAGAACTTCTTGTCATGATGTGCCACCCAACATCGGTTGGAGGACTCGTCGGTGCTGCTGCCGGTGTCGATGTCGGCATCGTCCGACCCCACCGGTGCCAGAGGTCGTGCTCCATCTAAAACTACCGATCTCATAGTTCGGAATCGATGGCGTAGGCGGGATGTCGTGTAGATCGGGGCATGAGAAATCGTGGTGGCGGCAAATCTCCCGATGACGTGTTGGCCAAGAAGTTGGTGCTGCCCGCACCGGAACCTTGTTGTGCTTTTGGTACCAACTTTTTGGAGACGTCGAGCCCCGATAGAGGCGCGGCGGCCTCCCAATACGACTGCGCCACCTCCACCGATGAGTTGGCACGCCGCCGCGAGTTGAGAGACATAGAATGGGTGGCGAGGGCAGTATGGAGTCCGAGGCCGACGCCAAGTTGGCCTCGTGGTCGTGCTTCACCGGCTTCCACCACCCCTTTGTAATCGGCCTCGCCGTCCAGGTTCGCCAATGGAGGAGGCAAGTGGAGTGGATGGCGAGAGTATGGTGGTGGAAATGTGGATGGAGACGCCTCTTTACCCCCTTTGAAAAACACCACTCTGTTTATGTCGTCCCGTTAGCTCCAACACTCTCTCCGTGCATACCAAAATGGACACGCGTGTGCATCCCGTTGGAGTTGCCCTTAAGTCGGAAGCAAAGCTAGCACCATTAATTTCTTTTTTCCCTCACACACTCACACTCGTCACTCATCCCGTATATATCACTGTCTGATGCATCACTTGTCGAAGGCTTCACGTTCCGAGTAGTTCCGGCGGCCAGCCATCCTCCACGACCACGGGCAAGCACAGTGGCGGCGCGGCGATCTACGAACAGTGACGTCCCGTGGAATTACCAATCGGCCGATGTGCCCTCTGGAAGCACGCTCGCACGAGATCACGTTTTGATTTCTTGCTCTAGTTTAATCATTCCCAACGGAAAGTACGTGTTTCTGCAGCTCGCGGCAAGCAACAGTAGTACGTACTAGGTCCAAAGATTCCGATCCCACGTCCACGTGGGGTTCCTGTCCACGTACTGTCCAGCTACATACCACCAGACGGCAACCGGGCAACGGCGACCGCGACGGGGAACGGGTTCTCGTTTCTTCCACGTCTCCGCTCCGGCCCCGGCCGGTCTCCGTCCGACGACGGCCCCTCTCCTTGCTACTTTCGGCTTCACAAGTTCACATGTATTTCCTCCGTAAGATGGTCAAATTGAAGGTGTAGTTCTCCACTTAGTTGATCGCGGCTTATCTTTTCTTTAGTACCTGATGACACAATTCTATTTATGAATCATGACTTAGAAAATGCACGAAATCTGAAATTAATTCTTTCAGCATTCGAGCAGTTGTCCGGTCTTAAGATTAATTTCCATAAGAGTGAATTATTTTGTTTCGATGAAGCCAACTCATATGCTGAATTATTTGGTTGTAGGATTGGTTCTTTTCCAATTAGTTACCTGTGTATTCCGATACACTATCGGCGACTCACTTTGGCTGAATGGAAAATTGTTGAAGAAAGACTTCAAAAACGTCTTACTAGTTGGAAAGGAAAAATACTTTTCTTGGTGGAAGATCAGTTCTCATTAATTCGGTACTCACAAATATGGTACTGTATATGATTTCTTTCTTCCAGTTGCCGAAATGAGTCTTGCATAGATTGGACTATTTCCGATCAAGATTCTTTTGGCAAGGGGATAGTGAGAAGAAAAAAATACTGGTTAACTAAATGGAGTTGTTGTATGCCATCCGAAAGATCAAGGTGAACTTGGTGTTCATGATTTTGAAGTTAGAACAGGGCTTTGGTCGGTAAATGGCTAGCCAGGTTGTTAGCGGAGGATGGGGTATGGCAACAACTTTTGCAAAAAAAGTATGTTGCTCAAAGGCGATCTCTCAGGTTCTTTGGGAACCAGGAGATTCATATTTTTGTGTTGGCATCATGGCAACTAAGAAGTACTTTTTTCCATTTGGTTCTTTCTCCATTAAGAATGGGGCGGATATACGGTTCTGGGAGGATCACTGGTTGGGAACAACCACTCTTCGTGAACAGTATCCGGCCTTGTACAACATTGTTCGTCATAAAGGGGATACTTTGCAGAAGGTGATGAAATCTTCTCCCCCCTCTATGACGTTCAGGCGTGATCTTGTCGGTCCTTAGCTAGCTTACTGGAATGAATTGCTTCAGCGGTTAGGTTCTATCCAGCTGGTTCAGGGGATTCCGTTGGAGTCTCACCAAAAATGACATATTTTCGGTTAGCTCTACGTACAAAGCACTATCCCTATCTGCACAAACCAGTTTTAAATAATTCATCTGGAAGATGAAGATACCTCTCAAAACAAAGGTATTTGCATGGTATCTTCGTCGAGGTGTGATTCTTACTAAGATAACCTTGTAAAGCGCAACTGGCAAGGACGTACGAAATGTGTGTTCTGTCACGAGGAAGAGACAATAAAACATCGTTTCTTCAACTGTCGAGTTGCTAGATCTATATGATCAATCATTCAGATAGGTTCTACCTTATACCTCCGCGTAGCATTGCAAACATTTTTGGCAATTGACTTAATGGGGTGGATTCTAGGTACAAAACGATTATCACAGTGGGAGCGATTGCGGTTGCATGGTTGCTTTGACTATGTAGGAACAACAAGGTTTTTAATGATAAAAATTCTTCTCTTATGCAGGTCATCTACCGGTGTACGTCTTTGCTCCGTTCATGATCGCCACTTCAGCGTTTGGAGGATCGCGACCTCTTTATGGAGGTGTCTACACGATTGGAGAACACGGCCACAGAGTTTATTTCCCAACATGGGTGGCTGCATAGTCGGAGGATTGAAGCCAACAGAGTGTCATAGTAGTTGGCCTTTATCTTTTTTTTTTGGTATCGCATATCGATGGATCCTAGACTTCTGAACGGCTGTGTGCATCTGGTGGGTGTAATTCTTAAAACTTTTTGAGTAATAAAGCGCCCCTTATCGAAAAAATGTACTTCCTCCGTATCTTTTAGTTCACGTTCTAAGATTAGATAAATTAGTAGTGCATTTATTAGTATTACTTAAATTGGTAAACAACTAATCTAGACTACATTGAAAATAGTGATATCCAATAGATAAATGAGGCCTAGTTTGTTTTCCGTATTCGTGTTGACTAAAATCTAGAATGTAGAGTATGTAGCACGCGTGATTCCGGCCAGCGGATTTTCAAGCTTAGCTACACCTCAAAGGTAGCAAATGGTCATGTGCTACCAAAAGTTTCAACTCAACATATGTGTGCTTAGCATTTTCATTTCTTTTTATAAGGTGTATTAGCATGTTTCATAAGTCAAGCCGTTCTATCTTTGACCAAGTTTATAGAGAAAGTACCAACATCCATGGTAAAGTCAAAATACAAGTCTGAATCTGGCCTAACATATTAGTGAAATATATGTTGCTCCCTCCAACAAAAATGAACTTTGTTACTCCCTTCGGCCACTATATTCCATGAGAAAGGACATAAGCCCACTACATATTTTGTATTTTCCCATTGGAACCGGATTTAGACTTGTATTTTCCATGAGTAGAGACATAAGGCCACTACGTTTTCTTTTGTACAAATACCTCAACGCACGAGAGTGATGACTCACTATAAACCCCTAGCTAGGTCTGTAAAAACTCCGAAAAAGTGACTCCTTCGGTGTTTTGTCTTGTGTATGTGTGTTTTTACGTTATAAATCTATATGTTTATATATTACATCCACAAGAGAAAATCCACTCTCCCGTCGGTGAAAAAGTGTAAGTTTTGCTTTTGCTTCAATTCAACTAACTTTTTAATAAAAATAGCAACATATGTGATATTAAATTAGTATATTATGAAACTATATTTTAAGGTGAATTGTTGATACTAATTTAATTAGTGTCACAAATATTGCTATTTTTTTAAATAAAAGTTGGTCAAATTTGATAATGTTTAACTTAGGAAAAAACTAAATGTTCACTTATTTGTAGATGGAAGAAGTATATTCATATTGCTGATCTTTACTACTTTGTTTGCTTATAGTTTTTGAGCAAAACATGACACGGCTTGTCATGTGTACTTCAACTAGACAATTCAGAAGATAATTACTCACATGAAAAAAAACTTACGCACTACATTTTGGCAAGGATGAAATATGAAACTGCATTTAAAGATGAACCTAGTGATACTAATTTAGTGACATAAGTGTTGCTACTTTTTAAAAAATTGTTCAAATTTAGTATCACTCTGCTTCATAATGTAATCCGTTTTAGCAAACTAAAATAGTTTGCTAAAACAACTTACATTATGAAACAGAGGGAGTAAGGTTTAACTTATGGCAAAGATAGAAGTTCATGGATGGAGGGTGTATGTTCATATTCTTGATCTTTGCTTCTTCATTTGCTTGTAATTTTCGAGTAAAACATGACTAGGTTTTCATGTGTACTCCAACTAGAGAGGCAATTCAGCAGAGAATTACTCACATGAAAAAAACGTATGCACTACATTTTGGCAAGGACGAAGTATGGAAGTGAATTTTAAGATGAATCTAGTGATACTAATTTAGTATTATAATTATTGCTACTTTTTTTTTAAAAAATGTTCAAATTTAATATCACTTTGGTCAATAATATAAGCCGTTTTAACAACCTAAAATAGTTTGCTAAAACAACTTACATTATGGAACGAGGGATTAACTCTTAACTTATGATAAAGATAAACGTTCACTTATTTGTGGATAGAGGAAGTATGCTCATATCCTTGATCTTTACTTCTTTGTTTGCTTGTCGTTTTCTACCAAAACATGACAAGGCTTGTCATGTGCACTGTAACAAGAGAGACAATTCAGAAGAGAATTACTCACATGAAAAAACCTTGGAAACCTGTCATGTCTAGACACAGACATATACTTAGTTCAGTGGAGAAGGGAACTCCTCACACAAATATGGCAAACCTTGTCAAGTCTACAACTAGAGAGACAATTGAGAAGTGAATTCTCCAATAATAGCAATAGTAATTAAAAAAGCAATCTTTTTGTCATGTCAGCAAAAGTTGCATGTAAAACAAAGCTACAACTTCAGACACTGCATCACTGTCAAGGAAAAAAAAGGTCAATTTGCTTGGACTAAACAATCCAAATTTACTTACTTAAACCTGGCATGTGTTTCTCCTCTCCTCCTCTCAGTTGTCTCGCACTGCCCACTCACTCCCTCTCGCCCACGGGCCACGGCGATGGATTCGCTCTGCCTCCGCCCCTCGTCCCTGCGCTCCGCGCCCGCCGCCGGCGCCGCCACCCGCCGGCGAGGTGAGTGCTTCTCTACCCCTCGTGCTGCCCCGCTCCGCACGCTCCGTATGATTGGCGATTAGCGCCGTGCAGTAGCTTTGCCCAGTTGTCGTAACCGTACGAATGGATGTACTACTCAGTGGAAGCCCTTGCCGGATTCGCGGACCGAAAGCGATGTCGCGGGATGCGAATCGCTGGGATACGAATCTTCTCCTTGGAACGCCCTTTTCCGGAATAGGAAGAGTAAGCCTAAATGGGTCCATGCTTAATCGATGGAAATTAGAAAAGGGATCAGTAGCATCTGTTTATTTTTTCGCTTGCTATTGGAAATCAGTTGGAAGGGCTGGGTTTAGGGGTTTATACTTGCTCTCTGGCTCAGTATCATAGTGGACCAGAGCTGATGCATTGAATGTTTATCGGTGGGCAAAGATGTGAAACAGTTAGGCATTCGGGTACTTCTGCTTTTTTCTTTGGGTGGGGCAAAACACAACGATTTCGTTAGCCACCTGGTGGTTTTGCTCGTGTTGTGTAGAGAGGGATATGATGCATGTTTGTTTTTTGTGTGTGTGTGGTCAATTTAGCACTTAGCAGAAGGATAGGTCAACGGGGAAGAGATTTATGGAGGAATAATGCTGCAGGTTTTCAACTTCTTTAAGTTACAGTGAAGTACTTTCCTGTTTTGGTTGGAATGATCCCTCATGCTGCGTGCGAAGGCCTGTGAAGTATCAAGCAGATGCCAAGGCATTTCTAGTTCCAGTTAGAGAAGCGTTCCATGTCGATTATGTCAGGCACAAATGGATACGCTGACAAATCGCTGAAATCGTAGAACTACTTTATTGTTTCTCCCCTATTGTAGTGCTGTATGATCAGACTTCTTTGTCGCTCGTGTGAAATTCACCGCTGCGATAATCGGAAGGAATTGTACTCAAACAAGTCTAGCATCTCTGTCTTATCACACACCTCCCATCTTCTTTCGGTGAACCTAACGAGCCGACCTGATGGAAACGGAGTAGGCAAGGCTTAAAAGTCATTTTCTTCTTTGTGCTTTAACTGATCCTATTTTGTAGTCAAAGGCCTAACCAGATAATAGATACACCCGTATTTGAGCTTACAAATTGTCACGTACCATGCATTATGGATGAAGTTCTTCCATATTTGTTTTCTGAAATTTTGACGTAGCTTTGAAATTTTGATTTTCCAGATCATATTCTACCATCAATTTGTTCTATCCAACCAAATGGCCAAGGGCGAGTTTCTTTGTCCATCCAAGGGTCCAAAGGCCCTAGGGTCGATCATTGTAAAAAATTCTTGGATTGGAAATACTCCTATCATAGGATATCAGATCAATCAAGAAATACTTCTGCAATAGCTTCGGGGCAATCGCTGCAGCCTGAAGCTGAAGCCCATGATCCAGCAAGCATCTGGAAGCCAATATCATCTTCTCTGGATGCATTTTACAGGTTTTCTCGGCCACATACCGTCATAGGAACAGTTAAGTCATGTTGCTGTTGTTTCATTTAGATGACATCACCAGCTATAGAATTGGGCTGTGCTATGCTTTTACTCTCCCTGCATCTAAGAGTAAATTTCTTGTTTAGGCAGGCACTAAGCATAGTCTCGGTTTCCCTGCTAGCTGTCGAGAGCTTGTCTGATATTTCGCCCTTGTTCCTCACTGGTTTGCTGGAGGTACAACTTTGAGCAACACTTCTCTTCTGCAGTGATGGAGCTGTATAAAAGTTGATGCATTTTTACTCCTATGTAGGCAGTGGTGGCTGCCTTTTTTATGAACATCTATATTGTGGGATTGAATCAGCTGTTTGACATTGAAATAGACAAGGTATGGTAGATTCATTGAGCTCAAATGTTTAGATTTCGGCTTCACAGTGCTACTTTTTATTATGTCTGTTCTGAACTTCTGTTGAAGCTAATGCTGGTGACTCACCAGGTTAACAAGCCAACTCTTCCACTAGCATCTGGGGAATACTCTCCTGCAACTGGGGTTGCAATAGTGTCAGTTTCTGCTGCTATGGTAACGTCTTTTTAGATATTTGCTATTTTGCTTCTGTTGTAACTATGATAACATCTTTTTATAATTGCAGTTCCTCTTTTCCGGTTTAGTGTTTAGTAGTTACTCGTCAGTGAAATAAAGTCTATTTTCATTCATTTGTACTTGCGCTAATCTTGGTAGAAGGCTATTTGCTGTCAGTTCTGTCTGACTAATTCTGGAGCATTGCTGTTTATATTGCAGAGCTTTGCCCTTGGATGGGTTGTTGGATCACCACCTCTGTTTTGGGCTCTTTTTATTAGCTTTGTTCTTGGAACTGCTTATTCAGTCAATGTAAGAGCTTACGTCTTATGATCATCAATTCACCACATATAACTTGACGTTTTCTGTATATTCATATTTTCTGTGATCATTTTGCTGCCTATTCTGCTGTAATACAGAGATTTATTAGCTTACGTTTACGATCATCAATTCACGACATATAACTTGACGTTTTCTGTATATTCATATTTCTCTGTGATGATTTTGCTGCCTATTCTGCTGTAGTACAAAGATTTAGTTTGACAGTTTTTTTTGCAGTAATAATAATAGTTAAGAAACCTACTTTAGAAAATACTTTTGCAATCTTAGTGAAATGCTCATGCCAGCCATTTTCTTACTTTCACATGGGCCTGAAAGATGTGGAAACTGACACATGTGGAGCCCACCAATAGGCCTATATCTGAGCTGCAGGTTTAATGGGCTAACATGTTGCAGCTGAAAAGATTGCTCTGCATTCTGCACAACACTCAAATTAGATAGGCTTGGGCCTTGAAACTGTTTCGGGGTCGGCATGTGGTAAAGCCCAAAATGATACAAGAAAATCTTTTTTTTTTCTTGAATCACAGAATGATGACTGCATGTTAAAATGTGAAAGTATTTTTTTTGTATATTTGTTTCTATTGTTGCATAATTATCTGGAATATCACTCTGTTTGGTGTGAGCCATCGATACCCTTTTATTACCTAATTAAAGAGCTGAAATTCCCATTTTGGTACTCTACAGCTGCCATACTTTCGATGGAAGAGATTTGCTGTTGTTGCAGCACTCTGCATATTAGCAGTGCGTGCGGTGATTGTTCAACTGGCATTTTTTCTCCACATTCAGGCAAGTCTTCTGATGAGCTATTTGAAAACAAAGAAGCAACTTATATTAAAACATATTATTCTGTCTGCAGTTGTAATTGTGATTTGTTTTATAAAGTAATTTCCTGAAGGAATTGATAAAACATGATAAGTTGATAACTGCTGCATATGATTTATACTGTGTTGCCTTGTTTTTCTATCAGACATTTGTTTTCAGAAGGCCAGCAGTCTTTTCAAAGCCATTGATATTTGCAACTGCATTCATGACTTTCTTCTCAGTTGTAATAGCACTATTCAAGGTAACAATATCTAGTTTCTGTACTACATTACTGCAGATCATAAGTCATAAATATCCTTTCATCGTTTGCTTCATTTGTTGCATTGCTTTCAATATAGTATAAACAAATTGCCTGAAGGAATTTTACTGTTTTCGCAGGATATACCTGATATTGAAGGGGACCGTATTTTTGGAATTCAGTCTTTCAGTGTTAGATTAGGTCAAAACAAGGTTAGTAAATAAATAGTAAACAACGTTATTTTGCTAAGAGCCTTACTCTTGAATTTTCTGATCTAAACTTCCACACAGGTTTTCTGGATTTGTGTTGGTTTACTTGAGATGGCCTATGGTGTTGCAATACTGATGGGGGTAACTTCTTCCAGTTTGTGGAGCAAATCTGTAACAGTATGGATCATATCTCATAGATCTCTCAGCAATGTCCATCAGTAGAGACTTAAGTGTAGTAATTGTTTAAGTTATTCATCTTTGCCAACCTAAGCAATATGAGTATTGGCAGAAGTTTTGAACTGATTACCATCATGGCTTACATCTGTAGCGATTTGAAGGACTTCCTTTCTCTTATGAATTTTGATGGAGATATTATTATGGAAATCGAAATGGACTACTTATCTTGTTTTAGATAATCACAATGCTTATTTCGCAAAAAAAAGATAACCACAAGGCTTCACCTTCTATAGGTTGTCGTAAATGGTTTTTTGCAGTTCCATTCTGGAAGGTTTACGAACGTGTGTTTTGCAGGTCGCTGGCCATGCAATCCTTGCCTCGATCTTATGGAGCTGCGCACGGTCCGTCGATATGACAAGCAAAGCTGCAATAACATCCTTCTACATGTTCATCTGGAAGGTAATTGCTGACGCCAGCACACCCATTCCTGATCTTTGTAAAATCCTTTGTAGGGCCACGTGTACTGCCCTAATGAATTCAATTACTTCACCTTGTTGAATCCTGGAATGATATATGCCCCATTTTAACTCACATTCATTCCCCACATGGACCTGCAGCTGTTCTACGCGGAGTACCTGCTCATTCCTCTGGTAAGATGAGGACAAGCTACTCCACGGAGGAACTTCAGTGCCCTGAGTAAAGCTGCACGTATATCTGTTTGAAAATCGAATGGCCACGGACTGCGCCCAATAAAATTCCCTGAGCAAGCCCCGGTACATCCTTGATATTCCAGCCCTGATGAGGTCACTCCCTGAAGGTGTACAAACTCCCAACCCCCTGGAAACGTACCCAGGCTGGGCCTGGTGAGCTGTAGAAGTAGGTGGTAGCAACAAACTCTTGCAGAAGGCACGTTCTGGGAAAAATAAAGCTAGCTCACCCCATTTCATCTTGTTCGTACATACCTTGTGGCCTTACATTCCATCTGCACATTGACTTTGCGATGGTGCAATTATTGGCTGATATGATCCGTCGAAATCCCATTGTTTTGTTAGAAAGCTCGTGAATCTCGCTGTGGTTGTTTGTCATCTTCGGTGTTCCGGGACACGGAACGCCATCACTATTGGCCCAAACTATCTTAAAGTTTAGGGGCGAATTTGGTTGCTGGTAAGCCTGTTACCCGGCTCCAGGAAGCAAAAATCAGCCGTTTGCTTGCCAACCGGGCTGTGCGTTCTTGGCTGGCATGAACCTTAACGCACCCACGGTACAGGCACGTTTGAGCTGAGAGTTGTCGCTGGGATAAGCGTTCGTAGGGAGCTGAAAAATTGGCTTCCTAGTTTGGCGTGAACTGTAGCCTCACTGTACTCTTAGTCGGTCACCATCATCAGAGAAGAAAACCATTCTCACTTTTCCTCTAAGATGGCGACGGCGGCAATTTAGATATGCAACACCGGCTACTCCGACTTCACAGATTTTCGCCACCGGCTCTGCCACCCACTCTCTCTCACTGACAGCGGCAATTGCAGATCAACGGCACCGACGAGCCCTCGCCGTCTCCACCACCCTCTTTTCCCGTCGTCTTCGGCTCCGGCAGCATGTTGCCGTCCTCAACCAAGGCTATAAGCACCTACAACCCCATCCCCCACCGTTAGCTCCATAGTTCGTTAGTTTCAAATTGTGGCCGATTTCCATGCTACTTATGCAACATCGACTTAATTAGGACGCCGAGATGAAGCTTTTCGTTCAGGCAGCTACCATCATAGCGGTGATTCAGGCTTGAATACTTTTGATCCACCAGAGAGTGATTTGTAGCAATGCCATGCCCCCCATAACATATGCTCCGATGTTTGAACACGGCGGAGAGTGGATGACAATAACAACGATGTAGAGGCTATCAATATGCTTAGGATGAAAAGATCCCCTTTTAATTATATTGTGAACACATTAAGGGTTAGGGGTTTCTTAAAGATAACATCCACACTTGTATTGAAGATCAAGTGGAAATTTTCCTTCATGTTCTTGGACATAACCAGAGATTTTGAGTGATCCAAAACACATAAAGGAAATCAACTGAGACAATATATATGTACTTCAAGCAAGTTATGTATGCTATTGGGAAGCTCAAGGTGGAGAGATGATCAAGCCGCTATCTGCTAGTACTTGCCGATGGTTTCAATATTTTAAGGTGAGATTTACTCTAACATGCAGTCCATAACATGATTTATTGCAATGGGGCCTAACAATTTGTTCATGCACATGTTAGGATTGTGTTGATGGAATTTATGGTATTCATGTGACTGGTAGAGTGTCCAGAAGCGACTCTAATGCATGCAGGGGAGAAAGCACGACACCAACCAAAATATGCTTGTAACTGTTGATTTTGATATGAGGTTCACATATGTATTAGCTGGATGGGAAGGATCAGCCTATGATGCACGATTCTGATTAACATTTTAGAGAGACCTGATGGCCGACCTCAAAATCCTAAAGGGTAAGTTCCACCTAGCTGATGCAAGATATGCTTGTCGCCCTAGTATTATTCCGCCCTTGATATCAACAAGGTACCATCTTAGTGAGTTCCTTGCAAGGCACTACCCAAAAAATTCCAACTAACTTTTCAATGTCAGACACTTAAAGCATAAAGTGACGATCAAGCGGACATTTGTTGCTTCGAAGAACATGATCAGAAGCTATTTCATCCTTTCCTACCCAAATTAAGTTAGTTCTTGCATGCTGCATTCTGCACAACTGGATCTTACACCGAGGTCTTGATGAGTTCTTCTCGGATGAGGACGACGTGGCACATGGCGACATTGATTCTAGCCATGGTGTCGGTCTCAATGATAGTGATAGTCAGGCTTGAAGGAACAAAGATGCAGGAGCGGGATGATGCTATGTGTGCTGCTAGAGGCACGATCAGGCTATGAATAGGAAGAAGTGGAGAGGAAGAAGAAGATTGCCATGCCGTCCTAATCTATGAACAACCCCTATTTGTGTACATAACTGAAACTTGTTAGTACCTCGGTAATACCCTAGCGAACTCCTATTTAATAGCAGCTAGGTAACATCCTGAAGAACTGCTATTTGCTAGTATCTCAGGCTAAACGACGTTGATTTTTTTTTTTTTTTTTTTTTGCGAAACACAGTACAATCAAAGGCGCTCATACATACGCGCACACATTCACCCCTATGAACGCACACACGCACACCCTACCCCTATGAGCACCTCCAAGATACTGCATCAAAGAACTGATCTGGCGGGTCTTGAGATTGACGAAGTCACCACAGGCGCCTCGCTGTCGACGAGAACGTCGCCTCCCACTGAAGAATATTCCGCCTTTATGAGACACCAAAGTGTCAAATCTGGGATTTGAACTCTGGTGGGTTGGGGGTGCCACTGCCCTCCTAACCATCCAACCACAGGTTGGTTCTCAAACGACGTTGATTTGGTGGTGCTCGTTAGGTTGACATGGTGCTTGCTAGTTCACAGTGGTAAGATCACCACTTGTGACAAGTGGTTCCCACAACACTAGACAATATGCAACCAAACAAGCTGAATTTCCATCTTCAAGCCAAAATCTAACTCTGCTGGCAGCGTAACAAAGTGCACAAATAAACTGAAAATAAATTATTTACAACCAAGCTAGACGCATAGCATAACTTTATACTTGACCCAACAATTCGTGGCTATGTGCAAAAGATCTCCCTAGATGCATAAAAAGGGCGTGCGAGCAACCGAGCTGACCATCCATCTGTGATTCATGGACTACAGCACCGTGGATGCATGCTTGGCAATGATTCACAGGAGGCCTGATACGAATTTTGTATCTACACACATGCGTGCAGCGTGTGTGCTGCTAAGCTTGTCCTGTAGCGTCGATCGCGCCGGGATAAACTGGATGGCTATGTTGGGGGCACGGCCCTACAGGATCTTCACCATATCGTCGAGGCTTGATTCTGCGCAGGGCCCTCGATCGAGATGGTCGAGCATGTGCATGCCAGCGAGTGGCATGCATGCATGCCCCAGCTGCTCTCGCCGGTGATGCCGATGTCACCGCTGATCAGGAAGCATGGCATGGTAGGCTCCTCCGCTCTCGCCTCTCGGCCGTTGGCCGGCCGGCCCCTCTCTGATCTGCGTGCGCCCCCTCCTGTGATCGAGGACACACGGCCGGCAGGCAGCTAGTCCGCCATGCTGCCGCGCTAGCTGCTGTGAAGTTTCAGTTTCAAAGGGTTACACGTACGTACCGCGCGCGTCAGCGTGTGCACGTCTAGCGATGTAGACAGGCTCGTGTTGAATATAAATACATTGACTAGTTTTTTTCTATTGGTTGTACTTTTGGTTTAATTGACCAGTGCAGCAACTTGTCATGGTATCAGAGTCAAAATGTCTCAAATTCAAGACTCTACTCGCGCAGAATAAAAACAAAATGAAAAAGATTTTGCGGCCTGCACCAAACCCACTACAAAAGACTAAAATGGCATAGACGTGAGGGAGAATGTTGAATATAAATACACTGTCTAGTCTCTTTTCAGCAGTGATAGAGTAAGTACATTAAGAGTTCTCTTGCGGATCAAATGAAGCCGGGACCATCCTAGGAGGATTGTCCTTAGAAATTCATGCATGCGGAGGTAAGCACTGATCTCGAGGAATCTAGATATTATTCCAGATGGTCGTGGTTCTATCATCAATGCGTCTGATCAAGGACCGTTTTACCATATCCCATCCCTCGCATAAAGACATCTAGATTTGCGATGGTTTTGATCCCATTGCAGCCCAAGAAATATTGGTGGTAGGAAAGTATACCGCCGTCAAGATACGAACACTCGATGAACCGGGGTCATTTAAAAATCTCCAAGTTGGCGTGCCAAAAGAGCTAGATTGAAAATCTCTATGTCACGAAAGTCTAATCCGTCCATTTACTTTGGCATTGCGAGGTCGAGTATCCCATGAGACCCTTGCCTCTTTCCGTCCTCCCTTCTTACCCCCGAATTTTCTCTCTATGGACTAATTGATGTGGTCACACAAACCCTTTGGTAGCTTATACAATGCCATTGAATATGTTGGGATGGCTTGGATAACGGGTTTAATCAGATTTCCTTACCACCAACCGAGAGGGTCTTCTCCATCCAACCTTTCCATCCTTGAGATAATTGTAAGCCCCATTCTTTGACCTACCCACATCGGTGGGAAGGCCAAGATACTTGTCATTGAAAGCCTCATTGTGAACATCTCCGGTATTGCTTTAATACTATTTCTGCTGGCCTCGGGACAGCCCTTCCCAAAGAAGAGTGAAGACATGTATGTCATTGTTGATCCTCTGGCCCGAGCCATTGCATCAGTAGCCCTCAAGTACCCCCTTCATCTTGATCACCTCCGAATCTACCGTCCCCCATAAGAGCTTGTGTCCATTGTCCTGGTTGAGACCGAGAGTCTCAAGACTGTTCTCTTGCCTTTAACAGAGAGAAATCAGAGTGTTTACGTACCATGCGTGCAGAAGTGCAGTTAATCCGGGATGGGCCCGGTGGGCTCCGGCTGTTCACTATAAAAACACAAAGAAAGGACATTCCTGGCCCGGTGGGCCGCGATCGTGCGCAGTTAAAGGAAAGGAAGAGACCTCGACGGAAGAACACACTTCATTGCCCACCTGCTGCGCTTGCCTCGCCGCCGGCCGGCACTGGATCCCACGGCGGTACGGTACGGCGCCGGATCGTCGTGTACAGTTCCAGGCGCAGTCACATCGGCTTATCGATATCGTTGCCGGATAGCCGGCGCCTTAAACCGCTCACGGCCGGCAGCCGCCGGTCCCCGGTCCGATATGATAATTGCTTACGCTGTGTAGGTAGGAATGTTTGAGCCAAGATATGTGGTAGCTACAATGCGTACGGACACCGACCGGCTGGCCGCCGGCGGTGTCTCCGGGCGGCGCTCCCGGTCGCCGCACGTACGCATGCGATGCGACAGCGGCGCCGGCCGGCCGGCCGGCCACCGGCGCATGACGTAAGTGAACAGGTACCAGCAGTGGCCGAGCTATAGCTATAGGTGCCTACTGTTGCATCCGCGCGTGCACGACTGCTCGCACACAGCTACTCGCCAGTCGCTACCACTATGCGAGACATGGATCACATGCCATATCTCGGCGAATGCACAGTAGCCAGTCGAGTCGTCGATGATCCGCCATGCACGAGAACGTACGATGATTAACACGCCGGGGACGGGGAAGAGCCAAGACTACTCCCGGCGACGGCGAGGCTAGCTCCGGCAGGAAAAGTTAATTGCTCCGGCCGCCGGGGCCGGCCGGCCGACCGGGGAATTGAAGCCGCCCACTATTCACCCCCGACCGAGTTAATCCGGCCCCAAATCAATCGGTCAATCAGAGCGCGCGATCGCGACGTCTCGTCGATCACTCGATCGATCTCCAGTCCCGACCGATCGATCCAAAAAGATCCCATCGATGGTCCTAACGGTTTTATTGAACTAGTCTTGTCGTCGTCGCATGTTTTTTCACCCTTGTGCGGCCAAAATCTCGATCGGTCCGTAACTTCTTCTTCTAAACGGTTCCATCTGGTGGCTGATGGAGTCACATGTACCTCACGCCCGGTGGCGAGTGTAAAATCACAATTGTGACATGTATAAAAACAAGTGGTCAGTTGCACTTTTCTTTGAAGCAGTTGCACTAAAATCTTAGATCTCAACCCAATGCTATTGGCATCAATTGGAATGCCCACCTTACCTGGTTCTACGAGCTATGCCCGTGTTAGAATGTATAGCTTCTGTATACGTGTACGTATTGTACCATTGTAACACACTCATTATATATACTAGTAAGGGTGTACGTGTAACACACGTCAAAATTAATGACAACGATAATGCTTTGTCTCTGTTTTCTTTCATATGCCACGGCCCAACAGGCTTCCCCTTCCTTATATAAAAAATCCTCAAGCCTCTTGCTCCGTGATGCTCATAGTCCCAATTCACGCAACTGAGGTAGTGATACCAGCTTCTTGGCCAGTGAGGCTCATATTTCCAACTCACGCAAGCGAGGCAGCGACACCACCCACGGACGCCAAACCTGGTGGTGAGACACTACAATTTCCTTGTAACTACTGTCACAACAACCACCATAAAATTACCATTGAATTACATGCAAAACACAACCCTTCACCCACCACAAGGACGGCTCCTGCCCAGCATGCACCTATCCCTGTTCGTTCTTAGGAATCATTCATCACACCGCATGATGAAAGCAGACACCAAACATGGTCGTCAATTGCTGCTCTGGGACACGGTGAAACTTCTGAATTGAATCATCAAATTAGTAAAAAAAAAACGTTTTTATTCATTTGTGACTAATTGGGACGGAAAGCATGACCTGAACAAGTAACACAGAGAGGTTTCATTTCGAGTTCCATTCAACGCTTGGCAATCCAACGTGCAACAGACAAGGCTGATATTTGTACTAATACAACTCTGGCTTAGAAGGATAAAAAAATTAAACTCAAGCATCCACATGTCCACAATCAAAATGAAGTGGAGATAAATAATAAACAATGGATAAAAATGGGTAGATCCAAGAAGGTAGCATTAATTGCAAAGAAGTATCAACTTTATGTCATAGTTTTAAATAGCCGGGCTATAGTGCGGCTAAAGGCATTCTCATGCTAAAAGATGGCTATAGCCCGCTATAGCCAGGCTATAACTTTTGGCTATAGCCTGGCTATAACCTTTTTCACAGGTCGTGGCTATATCTCATAGCTAGCTATTTAAACTATGCTTTATGTTCTGAATTGCAATCAAGGAGTGAGTGGTCCCTCTTTCGCTGGAGTGTAAACATGTCAGGCATCTGCATCTACAAAGTAACAAATGAAGGTACAAATTAAACCATTGCAGTGTAACATGTAATAGCCTTTATTAACAGTAGGAAAAAAGGCAGGTCATATTCAAACCATGATAATCGCCAGTATAGGTCTGGTTTCTAATTTTCCATAAAAATGACACCATTCTGATTGGCTATATGCCTGCAAAGAAAATCTCAGCAAGATAACATGGATATTCTCTATCGCCAGTGGCTTCATATAGAAATAGACCAATGTAAATCTTTGAATTATCCATTTTAATTACCACAACATGCATGATGCACACATCAATTTCAAGAGAGCCAACGTCTACCGTGCTTATTAACTAACTTCCAAGAACTCAAAATATATATGGTCACATTTCGATATCTCAAAACTAAGTGAATAAACGGTCCATTCCATTGCAAAACAAATGGTGCTATCTACAACTTGCAAAATAATATCTCATATTAACTCACATAGCATTCACATATAGTTTTTGGATAGACATATCTAATTTTGTTTACAGTAATTGATCGCATGTTCTTATCACATCTAAATGCATGAAAATTGGTCATTAGCATGATAGAAAGAGCGTACACCGCAAACAAAGACATTCATCTAAGCAGCCGTTAAACAAATTGTGGGATGCAAAATAACAAGAATTGTAGGCAGAAAGCATATGAAATGACCACGAAATAGGAACCATTTGACCACAGGGCTATATGGGAAAGATAATTAACATGCGCTGACCTGTAGCTCTATATCAGTAATACGCTTGGCACTCTTTATTTTTCAGGAGAGAATCCACTCTTTATACTGTGGAGGTTCAGAGGTCTCCTAAAAAAAAAAAGATTACTATTTCATCTAGAAATATAGGAAGTTACAAAACTGTGTGATGGATCGGCTAACAATCTATACACAGGACAAGAGTTTGTTTTCAATAATAAATGCACACCCAAAACAATGGAGAAATATGCAACAATAACTATATATGCTTGAGAAATCTTAAAAGATCGAGAGTAGTGCTCGTTGAATGTCCAAGATTTCTTAATTTTAACAGCAAAATTGGTTCGAACTTTTATGATAGCTATCCAGCTCTGAAGGCCGATATAAATGAGCAAAAAAATACATATACTGAAGATGGACACATGTAGACAGGTTACTGCTGAACTGTGTGCTCCCTCTCCAATACAATTTCTAAAGCAGCATATCCACTCTTCCCTTTTCAATTTATCAATTGTTACTGCTGTGGTCCAGCCACTCAAAATAGATAGTGAAGCAGTACGGAATAGCATTGGCATGGTTTGCCTTTCTCATGCTAGTATCATTAAAGTGAGGCCATTCAGTGACCACGTTAAACATAGGCCATGACATAGTTCTTTGCTTCAGATTCTGCTTTCATGTTTGCAAGATACTGCAAGATTTGATTAGCACCAATACAGTCGAAGCTGCAGTGATCCATGGAAAATTCTCACCTTGTTGAATGCTTGGCAGGCTATCAAAGGGAGAGACAGAGGGTCGTTGCTAACTTTTTTGTTCAATTGCCTTCCTCCAGATCATGTGCTCAATGCAAACCTTGGTCTGTAACTGCAAAATAAAATGACATATTTACTTGTATGCTTGACAAAAGGATAAAAGAATATATAAAATAAACTGTCCTTCAGGTTTCCGTAACAAAACAATTGTCAGGTTAATATTGGCTATCTAATTAATTAAATGAACGTTTATGCATAATAAACTGTCGGCAATCCATTAGTATAGTTTTTTTTATGAACCCTGAGAGTAGCATTGCGCATTGAGCGTTGTTCAGGGGATACCAGTCATATAGTTGTTATCTAGCTATCATCACACAAACAGAGAGCGGGACATATTGTTTTGTTCAAGCATTCTCCTTTAAGCTATACTTCACAGTACGCTAGATACAAATGACCTTTACTGATTTATATTACAATAAGTCAATAACTGACATAGTTCTTATCGTCTTCCATGGTGGATTATTTTGTTTACAGTAATTGACCACATGTTATCGACGGCTAATGTCCATTAAATTAAATAGCAGGTCGCAAGTGGCTTATAAACATCAAAGCTTTACTGTTATTTTACAAAAACACCTTGTTTAGATATCTTGTTATTACCACTATCATGCGCGTGCAAGAGATAAGATTCATGGTAAAAGAACAGATACAATCTCAAGGCATAGAAAATCATGAACTTTTTGAACTAAGGGCTAAAATATATAGAAGGAAATCAACATAAATAACCATGCAAAGAAACATAATGTCAATAAGTAATTTTGAAACCTCAATGGCCCAGATAAAATGAGGCAACATGCTTTGTATTAAGTACATATCCAATACTCTGAAAGTTGAAGTTGAAGGGACTAAATACAATAGACAAATGAGACATAATAGCTATATCACCACCCCAAACCTGAATTTATGCATGAAACTGAAGGATGTTATATAAGTTGAAATTTGAATCATTATATACATAAATCAAGCATCAATTTACGCACACGGGGCAATTAAGTAGAAGAGATATGTGAAAGACAAGAAATAGTAGACTCCCAAGACACACATGGCTTACCCCTACATATGGCCAATGACAGCGCCAATGCTCTCCTTCTCTCGGCTTTATTTCTCAAGTACTGCAGAATGCAAGCTCAGGTAGATCAAGAAGTCAATGTCAAAAATTTTGAAACAAAATAAACATGGGGGATAATATGATCAATCGAACTTAATATTTCATTGGAGTGATAGAAAATGTGAAGGTATCCAAACAAGAAGGTTTACTTGTTGCTCTTTACGACGGAAAGAAAAGTTAGAACGCCTTGCTGTAGATACGCAACAGAGTAAAAAAAGTAGCATTACGGGGGGATACATATGACCATGAAATATGTGTGTTCCACTTGAGATTGAACAATACACCTCAATTATTACAACAAAATTAAGAAACATTGCCTGTTTCAATGATGAAAATACACAACGGTTGTAGTCAACAGTACCAATATATAGTGTAAAAAAGAAGGCAAACTCATTGTGTGAATTATCAATATTTAAGCAGCAAATAACAACACAATTTTATTCACGGGTTAAAGTGAAATATAATAAAAAAAGAGGAATTTCTAAATAACCTCAGTTCTAACATGTTTGTACTACCTTGGATCTTTGTCATCATACTGCCAAATTAAGGTCCTACCATGAGCTGTAGGGACAAATCATGTGTACAGTATGCACACGGAAGAAAAAACTGTAAAAATGAGATAATTACCTACAGGATGTAGGTGTAATCCAAGACGATCGTTGTGATTAGCAATTCATCCGATCTTATACCTCGCCACAACTCATAAATTCACGCTAAGAGTTCAATTTTGGCTAAGAGATGAGGGGATAAAAGTAGCAAGCAGTTACCATTATATCTTCATGGTCACTCCTTTGGTACCCATCAAACAGATCTGCATGCAGCTAGTCGCTACCTCGTATTTCATTCAAGTCTATCGCCGGCCAATGAATAACCTGGCAAAAAGAATGCTGCTTCAGGAAACTAAACCAGTGTGGCCACATAAGTATATCTCGACTACAAGAGCAACAACATTTGAGAGAACCTGGAAGAGATTGTGGCATGGTACACACAAAAAAATATAAGGAGTAGTAGAATTATACAACAACCAATTAGCACTATGACGGACCCAATTGGCATCGGCAACAACACTCCGATCCAATCTATCGTCCACCCTTGCCTCGCCACGCACACTGGCCGTCCTGCACACACAGGGCCAGATCAACTCCACCAAAAATCCAACAACTGGAGCCTAAGCTCGGACTGACCGCACGGAACAATGTGAATCCCCCCTTTCGCGCCGCACCATCTCCGCCCGGTACTACAAGAACGAACAACAACACCGGAAGTCAGCGGCTCAGCGCTCCGCGGAGCGTATCCATGCGGAATAAGGCTAGGCTCGCGAGGCGAAATGGGGAAGAGGAGGAGGCGGACCTGTGACTTGGAGATGCTATCGAAGCCGACAAGGACGAAGCGGACGCCTGCGAAGAGGTGATCGTCGTCGATGGGCGAAACCATGGCGAGCGGACCGCGGGAGGACCAAGCGGGGAGATGAAAGTGGTGGTGGTGCCCGGAGATTGTGGCGGCGGTGTCTGCTGCCGGTGGGGGACGTGCAGGGCGGCCTCGCGTGCGGGCGGCAGGACGTCGTCGCGTGTGGGCACTGGGTAGCAGGGCGTCCTCGTGGCACCAGGGGAGGCCCTCGCGCCGCTCTTGTGGGATGGCCGTATGCAGTTGCGGGCGTCGGCAGGCACGGCGGGAGGACTACGGCGGCATGGCGGGTGGGCTGTGCTGCGGCGGGAGGGCCGGAGGACTCCGCGGCTAGAGGGCGGCGGCTGGAGGGAGGGCTGCGTGGCGGCCGGCGCAACGGGAGCGATGGGTACGGGACGTGGATGTGACGGTTCCATTGCTTAATTAGCAAGGATCAGCGGCGTGCGTGGGTGTGGTCCGCTCCCGTCAAACACGCAAGAGATCTGAGCCATTGGATTTTTCAATCGTACGGCTGAGATCTGCTGGATCAGCCCCTCTGGGGCATTTATTAGTAGTAGATATATATGTGATAGGCCACCCCTAGAGGGTTGAGCCGGTTCCCCCAATTCTATTGTATTACATGGTATCAGACTTGTTTTGGTCCTACGCTTCCGCCGCCCTGAAACCCTAGCCGCCGCGCTCTTCCGTCGCCGCCGATCTTCGCCGCCGCCATGGACAGCGCTGCGGCATCCGGCTCCTCCAATGCGGGCTACCTCCCGGCCTCGCTCGCGGCCCTGCTCTCCCGCGCCGTTGACCTCGCTGCCCTGCAGCCGTCTCCGATCGGGACAAGGAGCGCCGGGTCCTTCTTCTCCAACCCTCATGCGCTCATGGTCAACACCTCCAGCGCCTCCTCGCCTGCCTTCTCAGCCGCCGCTGTTGGGCCCCTGGCCCTCGCGCCTGCGGCCGTCTCGCCGGCGTGGACGGTTGGGTCCTCTGCCACGGGGCCTGCATCGGTGCACCCTGCCCTCACGGCGTCCGCGCCTCCGGCAGGGTCTACATCCTCGACGGTGTCTCCGCCTCCTGAGGGTGTCACCTCCATGCCCCCGCCCGCGCCGCCCGTCTCTGCCCCCATGGAGTACGCGCCCCCGGCAGTCTTCACGACGGGCTCGTTGCCGCCACCGTTCCACTTTGGCAACCTCATCACCGTCAAGCTGTTGCCAGATAACTACATCTTCTGGCGCGCGCATGTCCTGCCGCTCCTTGGGAGCCACTACCTGCTTGGCTACGTCGACGACTCTCTTCATTGCCCTGCCGCGCTGGTGGACAGCGTGAACGGTCCGGTCTACAATCCGGCGCACCGTGTTTGGATGGGGCAGGATCAGGCGAACCTCTCCTCTATCCAGGGGTCGCTTACCCCGGCTGTTGCCGGGCTCATCGTCTTTGCCAAGACTTCTCATGAGGCATGGACAACTCTCGAGCGCTCCTTCGCGTCGCAGTCACAGGCCCGTGCCAGTGCCCTCCGTCGTGAGCTTGGCGAGTGTGAGAAACTTGATACCACGGCCACGGAGTTCTACAACAAGGTCAAGGCCCTTGCTGACACGCTGGCATCCATTGGACAACCGCTCACGGACTCCGAGTTCAACTCCTTCATCATCAACGGTCTTGACGAAGAGTATGATGGCCTGGTTGAGATCATCAATGAGCGGGGCAACTCCAATCCTATGATGACACATGAGATATACTCCCGCCTTCTTCTCACTGAGCAGCGTGTCGAGTCACGCCGTGCCAGCCGCAACCGTGGCTCTCCCGCCGCGCACGCTGCCTACAAGGGCGGCTCTCCTGCATCGGGCGCCCCGACCTCTGGAAAGGGGCCCACGCCGTCCTCGTCCTCGTTCGCTCCTCCTTCGGTGCTGCCGGGCAGTGGGGTGCGGCGAGTCTGCCAGCTTTGCGGCCTTGATGGACACTGGGCCTCCAAGTGTCATCGCCGTTTTCAGAAGAGTTTCCTTGGTCTTGGCAATGATGGCAAGGATACGCGCAATAATACGCGTCAAGTTGCTATGGATGATCGCCCCGCGCCGCCCCCGAAGTCCCAGGGCCATACTCAGTCCTACTCCATCGACCCGCATTGGTACATGGACTCTGGGGCGACGGAGCACCTGACGGAGCAGGTATGCACATCTCCCATATTGGTCAAGCATCTCTTCTCACTAGCCACGCAAATAGGAGTCTTCAGCTTCGTAATGTTCTTAGAGTACCATCTGTGACGCGCAATCTACTCTCAGTTCCTAAACTCACTTTTGACAATAATGTGTTTTGTGAATTTCACCCATTTGATCTTTTTATTAAGGATCGGGACACGAGGGACGTGCTTCTTAGTGGGCGTCTATGCCTGGGCCTCTATCGTCTGGAGCATCCTGGCGTCTCTCGCATTTTCAGTGGAGTTCGCATATCGCCGTCACAGTGGCATGCTCGTCTTGGTCATCCTGCCACTCCTATTGTTCGCCATGTTTTGCGTCGTCATGAGCTTCCTAGCATGCCTAGTAATAAAGATGTAGCAGTGTGTGATGCTTGTCAGCAGGGGAAGAGTCATCAACTTCCTTTTTCGGAGTCTACTCGGGAGGTGAACCATCCTCTAGAGCTTGTGTTTACAGATGTATGGGGCCCTGCCTAAACCTCTGTTAGTGGTCATAATTACTATATCAGTTTTGTTGATGCTTACAGTCGTTTTACTTGGCTTTACCTTATCAAGAGAAAATCTGATGTGTTTGATATCTTTGTTCAGTTTCAAAAACATGTTGAACGTCTCCTCAAGCATAAAATTGTTCATGTTCAGTCGGATTGGGGTGGTGAGTATCGCAACCTCAACTCCTTCTTCCAGTCGCTTCGGATCGCTCACCGTTTAGCATGTCCACATACACATCAACAAAATGGCTCTGTAGAACGTAAGCATCGTCACATTGTCGAAACTGGTCTTACTCTTTTGGCCCATGCATCGGTTCCCTTTCGGTTTTGGAGTGATGCTTTCACCACTGCATGTTTTCTTATCAATCGTACTCCCACACGTGTTCTTAACATGAAGACTCCCATTGAACTTCTTTTGAATGAACAGCCTGACTATACTTTCTTTAAAGTGTTTGGTTGTGCTTGCTGGCCGCATCTTCGCCCATATAATAAACGCAAGCTGGAATTTCGGTCCAAAAAGTGTGTCTTTCTTGGCTATAGTTCCCTTCATAAAGGTTACAAATATCTTCATGTTCCTACCAATCGTGTCTATATATCTCGGGATGTCGTGTTTGATGAGCATGTTTTTCCCTTTGCCAAACTCCCTGTCTCTACCAATGAGTCTCCACCCTTGCATTCATCTTCCATTGCCTCTGACCAATTTGATGATGTTGCATACTCTCCTGTATTATTGCGTAACCATGGTGCAGGCACTGGACGTGGAGCTCGTTTGGAAATTTTGGAGGCACCAGTACCTCCTTTGCCGACGCCATCCGACGCGCACGTCGATCGTGCTGCGCCCCTGCATGGCCTCGGTCCGCGTGCCCATGCATGCTCGCCTGACTCGCCCTCGACGCCGCGGGCTGCGTCACCTCCTGGCGCTGGGCCGGCCTCGCCCCGGACCCGACCTGCCACGCCATCGCCAAGCTCCACGCCCGCCTCGCCTTCGTCGCCTGGGCTGCCTCCTTCGTCGAGCAGCCCACCGATCGTGACGCCCTTGGCGGGCCCTGGCTCGGCCTCTCCGACGAGCAGTGCATCGCCCAGTCACTCGCCGACTGGGTCGTCGCTGCCGCCATCACCCAGCCCCTCGTCGGCTGGGTCCTCTCCGTCGCTGTCTTCCAGCCCCTCATCGGCTACACCCTCGACATCGACATCTCCCGTGCTGCGTCCACATACACGCAGCCGCAGTGGCATTTTTTGTCCAAAGGAGCGTACCGACGGTACTGTTGCTTGGCATGCTGCGTGTATGACCGCTGCCATTGCGGATCCGTCCTCCGAGCCCCGCACATACCAGGCTGCTATGAGTATTCCTCATTGGAGAGAGGCTATGGAACAGGAGTATCATGCTCTTCTTCGTAATGAGACATGGACTCTTGTTCCTCCACCACCGCAAGTTAACGTCATTGATTCTAAATGGGTTTTCAAAGTGAAGAAGCATTCTGATGGGACTATTGAGCGCTATAAAGCGCGTCTTGTTGCTCGAGGATTTCGACAGCGTTATGGCCTTGACTATGAAGATACCTTCAGTCCAGTAGTCAAGCCTACCACCATCAGGCTTCTTCTCTCCATTGCAGTCACTCGAGGATGGTCTCTTCGTCAGCTTGATGTGCAGAATGCATTTCTTCATGGCTTATTGGAGGAGGAGGTCTATATGCGACAGCTGATACGTCTCAAACGTATCTATAATTTCTTATGTTCCATGCTACTTTTATGATGATACTCACATGTTTTATACACATTATATGTCATTATTATGCATTTTATGGCACTAACCTATTGACGAGATGCCGAAGAGCCAGTTGCTGTTTTCTGCTGTTTTTGGTTTCAGAAATCCTAGTATGGAAATATTCTCGGAATTGGACGAAATCAACGCCCAGGGGCCTATTTTTCCACGAAGCTTCCAGAAGTCCGAAGGAGAGACGAAGTGGGGCCACGAGGTGGCCAGACACCAGGGCGGCGCGGCCTGGGCCTTGGCCGCGCCGGCCTGCTGTGTGGGGCCCTCGTGTGGCCCCCTGACCTGCCCTTCCGCCTACATATAGTCTTCGTCGCGAAACCCCCAGTACCGAGAGCCACGATACGGAAAACCTTCCAGAGACGCCGCCGCCGCCAATCCCATCTCGGGGGATTCAGGAGATCGCCTCCGGCACCCTGCCGGAGAGGGGAATCATCTCCCGGAGGTCTCTTCATCACCATGATCGCCTCCGGATCGATGTGTGAGTAGTTCACCCCTGGACTATGGGTCCATACCAGTAGCTAGATGGTTGTCTTCTCCTCATTGTGCTATCATGTTAGATCTTGTGAGCTGCCTATCATGATCAAGATCATCTATTTGTAATCCTTCATGTTGTGTTTGTTGGGATCCGATGAATATTGAATACTATGTCAAGTTGATTATCAATCTATCATATATGTTATTTATGTTCTTGCATGCTCTCGGTTGCTAGTAGAGGCTCGGCCAAGTTGATACTTGTGACTCCAAGAGGGAGTATTTATGCTCGATAGTGGGTTCATGCCTCCATTAAATGCTGGGACAGTGACGAGAAAGTTCTAAGGTTGTGGATGTCTTGTTGCTACTAGGGATAAAACATCGATGCTTTGTCTAAGGATATTTGTGTTGATTACATTACGCACCATACTTAATGCAATTGTCCGTTGTTTACAACTTAATACCGAAAGGGGTTCGGATGATAACCTGAAGGTGGACTTTTTAGGCATAGATGCATGTCTGGATAGCGGTCTATGTACTTTGTCATAATGCCACGATTAAATCTCATAGTACTCATCATGATATATGTATGTGCATTGTTATGCCTTCTTTATTTATCAATTGCCCAACTGTAATTTGTTCACCCAACATCTGCTATCTTATGGGAGAGACACCGCTAGTGAACTGTGGACCCCGGTCCTATTCTTTACATCTGAAATACAATCTGCTGCAATTGTTCTTTACTATTCTTCGCAAACAAACATCATCATCCACACTATACATCTAATCCTTTGTTTACGGCAAGCCGGTGAGATTGACAACCTCGGCTGTTACGTTGGGGCAAAGTTACGTGATTGTGTTGTGCGGGTTCAACGTTGGCGCCGGAATCCCGGTGTTGCGCCGCACTACACTCCTCCGCCATCAACCTTCAAAGTGCTTCTTGACTCCCTACTTGGTTCGATTAAACCTTGGTTTCTTGCGAGGAAACTTGCTACTGTGCGCATCACACCTTCCTCTTGGGGTTCCCAACGGACGTGTCAACTACACGCATCAAGCAAATTTCTGGCGCCGTTGCCGGGGAGATCAAGACACGCTGCAAGGGGGGGTCTCCACTTCCAATCTCTTTACTTTGTTTTTGTCTTGCTTTACTTTACTTTATTTACTACTTTGTTTGCTGCACTAAAACAAAACACAAAAAAATTAGTTGCTAGTTTTACTTTATTTACTGTCTTGTTCTCTATATTGAAAACACAAAAAAAAATTAGTTACTTGCATTTACTTTATTTAGTTTGCTTTATTTACTACTGCTAAAATGAGTACTGTTGAGAATACTAAGTTGTGTGACTTCACTAGCACAAATAATAATGATTTCTTATGCACACCTATTGCTCCACCTGCTACTACAGCAGAATTCTTTGAAATTAAACTTGCTTTACTGAATCTTGTTATGAGAGAGCAATTTTCTGGTGTTAGTTCTGATGATGCTGCTGCCCATCTTAATAATTTTATTGAACTATGTGAAATGAAAAGTATAAGGATGTAGATGGTGACATTATAAAATTAAAATTGTTTCCTTTCTCCTTAAGGGGAAGAGCTAAAGATTGGTTGCTATCTCTGCCTAGAAATAGTATTGATTCTTGGACTAAATGTAAGGATGCTTTTATTGGTAGATATTATCCTCCCGCTAAAATTATATCTTTGAGAAGTAGCATAATGAATTTCAAGCAATTAGATAATGAACATGTTGCTCAAGCATGGGAGAGAATGAAATCTTTGGTAAAGAATTGCCCAACCCACGGACTGACTACTTGGATGATCATCCAAACCTTTTATGCAAGATTGAATTTTTCTTCCCGGAACCTATTGGATTCAGCTGCTGGAGGTACCTTTATGTCCATCACTTTGGGGGCGGCAACAAAGCTTCTTGATGATATGATGACAAATTACTCTGAATGGCACACGGAAAGAGCTCCACAAGGTAAGAAGGTAAATTCTGTTGAAGAAACCTCTTCCTTGAGTGATAAGATTGATGCTATTATGTCTATGCTTGTGAATGGTAGATCTAATGTTGATCCTAATAATGTTCCTTTAGCTTCATTGGTTGCCCAAGAAGAACATGTTGATGTGAACTTCATTAAAAATAATAATTTCAACAACAATGCTTATAGGAATAATTCTGGTAACAACTATAGGCCATATCCTTCTGCTAATGGTAATGGTTATGGTAATTCTTATGGGAATTCTTACAACAATAATAGGAGTGTACTGATGACCCACAAGTATAGGGGGTGTATCGTAGTATCTTCGATAAGTAAGAATGTCGATCCCAACGAGGAGCAGAAGGTGTTGACAAGCAGTTTCGATGAAGGATTCACTGTAAATGCTCACAGACAAGTATTCAGGAGGTTTTGATGTAACAGATGAACAAAGTACAAGTAAGTAAAATGCGAGAGAAATAATTGCAGCGAGTGGCCCAATCCTTTTTAGCACAAAGGACAAGCCGGTTTGTTTACTTATAATGACCAAACGTTCTTGAGGACACACGGGATTTTAGTCTAGTGCTTTCGCTACATACAGCTGATTAATCTTCATTGTTTTGATAAGTGTTGTGTGGGTGAACCTATGCTAATGTACCGCCCTTCCTAGGACTAATACATACTTGTGATTATACCCCTTGCAAGCATCCGCAACTACAATAAAGTAATTAAGATAAATCTAA